>NC_037673.1:158620525-158850851 GCF_003255815.1 Theropithecus gelada
CCCCCTCACTTATTGGAATTCAAACTTCAAACTCTGTGTCTCCTGCAGTTAGTGGCAGCTGAAATATTTGCTCAACTTTTTAAGTCTCTCAATTTTTGCTATCTTCTGGGCTTCTTTATGTCTTTTCTTCTTTTTCATACAAAAGCAAACAAAATTTAAGGCAAGTTTACATACAGATGTGGAGTCTTGTATTTCTGTCTGTGATTTCCCCGCTCATGTGAGCTGCTCTGTTAGTGCCAAAGTTTCCTCTTAAACATCAAGTCAATAAGATTGCTGCCGTCTGCTGATTCTAACCTTCCTGCATTTTTGGAATGGAAGGGTTTCCTGGATGTTGGACTTTCTGTGCTAAAAACCAGGAAGTTTCCACAGGGGGAAAGCCACAAAATCTTAGATCTTATCCAATTAAATTTTATTTATTTATTTATTTATTTATTTATTGAGATGGAGTTTTGCTATTGTCGCCCAGGCTGGCATGCAGTGGTATAATCTCGGCTCACTGCAACCTCCCCCTCCCAGGTTCAAGCGATGCTCCTGCCTCAGCCTCCCAAGTAGCTGGGACAACAGGCACACACCACTATGCCCAGCTAATTTTTTGTATTTTTACGAGAGATGGGGTTTCACCATGGTGGCCTGGCTTGTCTTGAATTTCAGGTAATTCGCCCGCCTGGGCCCCCCAAAGTGCTGGGATTACAGACGTGAGCCACCTCCCCCGGCCTCAATTTCCTCTCTTATTGGCCATATCTTCACACTTTCTGCCTCCTTTAGGTAGCATCCCACTACTTCACATATTTGCTTATTTAATATTTTGTCTAATAGTAATAATTATTACCTACAGAATAGTCTACTTTGTCACTATCAGAAGCAGAATAAAAATAATATATTTTACTTTTCCATGTAATGAGAGATTTGATATCAACAACCAAACTTGTCCAACTTATAACCTCATAATTCACTTCTGGGTGTAGTAACTATCATAAGAATAGTAGTAATAATACAATGTCAAATTATAAGCAAAAAAAAAAAAACTTTCATTCATAGAGAATTAACTTGTAAAACAATTTTCCAACATATTGGCAAGGCTTGTTTGGATAAGTGGATTTGGGTGGTAGTTTTCTTCTTTTACTTTCCAATGCTTTTCAAACGTTAATATAATTAAATACATACACACACATATACACATATATGCAGCAACTTGGCATACTGAGGATTTTAGACTGAAGTAAATTGAGAAAACCACAGAAGCAAGAAGGTCTTTCTGACCTTCTTCTACACCCCTTCTCTCCTGAATCAGGCCGTAGAAACTATAGAGAATTTCCTTCGCTCCTTTTCCCCAGCAGTGGGCCATAAAACCTAGTTGACCTTCCCCTGAAAATAGGTCATAAGGCCCTCATCCAAGGGATGTCCTCCCCGTGCCTCACATAAAACAAGGTCTTTATCTCTGAAGACACAGAGACATGGAGAACAATCTGAACCAGCAAGTCTCTCTGAGTTCCCCCATTTATGCCCTTTAGATAATATCTGTTTTCATCCAATAATGTTTCTGCACAACTATCCACTTCTTTATTCAATTTAGCACAAAATATACAGTTTTCCCTATTTCTTTTGACCTTTCATTTCTAAAGGCTCCCATGTCACATAAAATTTGTATGAAATAAATATTTATGCCTTTCTATTGTTAATCTGTCGTTTGTTGTAGGGGTCTCAGACATAAAATTTGTGTCAGATAGGAAAATACATTATATATTTCCTCTATAATAGATACATATATACTATGTACAATGAGAAGATAAGCATGATGTTTATCAAATAATGGTTACTTTATTGATTATAAGTGTAATCTTAAAAATGGGCAAGAGTATACCTCAAAGTTGATAACAAAAGAAATTACTAGGTCTCTTATAAACACCATTGAGTATAACACATGTTGTAAAATCTTAGAAAATATATTAAAATTTTTTTTTAACACAGCAGTCAGCAGATAAGAAAGATCCACAGAGGCATACTGATGCCTACTAGCTATGAATGGCACAATTAAATTTGTACTCAGATACTATAAATATTAAAATTACTTCTATGGTTTCTCTTAATATGCTGGACAAAATTCCATCATTCAATAGCTTCTAATTTACAGGGGCCATTCATATACTGCTAAGGGATCAGTATATGAATCACTTCTTTGTGAACGTGTCAGCATTCATTTTCACAAAATCGTTACGTTTGACAATAAATAAACTCACTTGAGAAAGTTACACAAAAAAATTGGAAATGTCATGCATGGTAGATATTTTATATAGTCCATAAAAATTGCAACCTTGTGGCCTGGATACCTACTTGGGTTGTCCTCCTTTGCATTTTAAAAATTAGAGCATTTGACTCTGCAATTCTTATTTCCATTTCTTCTGGCAATTTTGACTGGAACTGAACAGTGTGGTAGCTCCATTTGGATGGAGTATTGGCACTTGAGTGTGCATGGTTTTCACCACTTTACTGATTCATAACCTGCCAATGTCTTCCATTTATCTCACTTGCTTGGGTTCTGTAGGCACTTAAGTAAATACACACACACACACACACACAGAAATCTTAGCCTACAAAAGTGTGATTCAATAATTTCACTAAGAAAATATATACACCTATAAACAAACTAGGCTCTTTGGAAGAAAAATTGTGAACATAAGAAGGGGCATGACATTAGCCAGGCATAGCGATGTAGTCCTATAGTCCCAGATACTTAGCGGGTTGAAGTAGGAGGATTGCTTCAGCCCACGAGTTTGAGGCTGCAGTGAGTTATGACTGTCGCACTGCACTCCAGGCTGGGTGACAGAGCAAGACCTTGTCTCTAAATTAATTAATTAATTAATTAAAGAAAGGAAAAATACCTTCACAGTGCGGCAAAGAACAGGAGGATTATATAAAAAGGGGATTTATGTTTGCTCTGCCAACATTTCAGTCGCAATGGAAAAAAGTCAAAATTGCATTTGAATATGGTTTTCATTGGATTTTTGTCTAAATGCCTTAAGAACGAGTTAATGGGTGCAGCACACCAACATGGCACAGGTATACATATGTAACAAACCTATGTACATTGTGCACATGTACCCTAGAACTTAAAGTATAATAAAAAAAAATCATTAAAAAAAAGAATAACTCTGCCTGAGGCAGAGTTATAAAGCCTTGCGGGATTCCAGGTGGGTCTGTCAGGCCTTTTTTGCTTCATTGTCAGAATGCGTCTCCTCAACCCATGTGTTGGACAACAGCTACTGGTAATTCTTTCTGCTTTCCTTGGGTATACTTTAGTGTTAGTGATGGAGCGTGGACCTGATTTTCTCATGTTCTATTCCTATGTCTCCTGGACTCCTTACTCAAATTCCATTCCTGGAGGACTTTTTCTTGCAGAAAAGGCACTTATTTTGAAACAACTCCTTTTCACTTTCCACAAAGGGCTAAGATTGGTCCTCATCACTAGTACTGCTTCCTGCATACCTTTGTGGTGGTATCTTGACTTCAAAGAACCATGAAACACTCCCCCACTTTATTTTTCACGATTAATGAAAGGGATTTCCTCTGTGGTGGATGAACTAGTTTGGTATAAAGGGGGTATCTTCTATATATTAGTATCTATAGTAACATTCTAGGCAAGAAAGTAGCATGCTAATACCACTCATCCAACCTAAAAACTTTCAGGATTATTACCAAGAAGAACAAAATAATCAATCCCCTACATAACAAACAGAAAACCCTTTGCATTGTTAAATGACCTCCTGATTATACCCCTCTGCCCACCCTTCCTTCAAAAAGCGGCCCTCCTATTCTGTGGTGTGTAATCTTTACTCAAGCAGCTATCCCTGTGCAATTACATTTGTCAAACTTCAAGCAGTTTTGTGCCTGTGCATTTTCGCTGGGGTTGGAGAACTGACAAGGGAGGAATGAATTCTGAGTAGCATAGAATTTCTCCATGTCCTTTAATTCTATCAATGTTTTCTTCTCTCATTCAAATTGAATTCACCAAATCTGTCTGCCTACAGGATGACTTACTGAGACACTCACACCTCCCCCACTGTCTGCTCCCCCAGCTCTAACAATGCAACCATGATTTCTAAGACTGTACGAGTTTAAAATAAGGATTCTTGGCAGATCTGACGACCACAAACCTTCTGTCATTGATGATGTAGTTTCTGGGCTTGCTAAAGCATCTCTTGTCCCCATGAATGCCAGTCCTTGCGTGCTTGTGTGTGCAGTAAAGGGTTAAAAAGCTTTGGAAAGACACCACGCATGTGTTAATTCGTGCTGCAGCAGCGTGCATCACTTCCACTTTGACCTCATAGTTAATCTGCGTGATAGTTAATCACGCAGAGTCTCTAGTGATTTTTTTCCTATTTATTTTAAATACACACACACGCACAGGGCGCTGCCCCCTGTAAAAGAAAAAAAATGAAAACAAACAAATAAATAACCCCAAAGAGATGGACCCAGGGGAGAATGCGTAAGTGTGAGGGGCATGAGTATACACGAGTGTGCGCGTCTTTCCCTCTCCCTTATTTGTCTCCGTGTGAGTCTCTCCTTGTACCCTCCCCCTGCCTCGATGATATTACTCCCCCAGACTTGGAAGCCGCTGCCAGAGTGACGCTTTGATGGTATCTGCAAGCGTTTGTGCTGATCTTATCTCTGCCCCCTGAATATTAATTCCCAAATCTGGTAGCAATCCATCTCCCCAGTAACGGGACCTACTAGAGGCAGGTGGGGGGAGCCACCACAAGATCATAAGCATAAGAATAATACAAAGGGGAGGGATTCTTCTGCAACCAAGAGGCAAGAGGCGAGAGGAGGAAAAAAAAAAAAAGCGATGAGTTCGCCAAATATATGGAGCACAGGAAGCTCAGTCTACTCGACTCCTGTATTTTCACAGAAAATGACGGTGTGGATTCTGCTCCTGCTGTCGCTCTACCCTGGGTAAGATGTGCCCTTTTTGGCGTCGTTTTGTTCTGAAGAGGTGGGGAGAAGGTGTGGGGAGGGGGAACTCTGGAGACCACCCAGATTTAAAACACTCTCCTAGGATGGGAGGCTTTATAATTTAGGGGAGAGTGAATACATGGGGCGGGGACTGGAGGAAGAAAAGTGGAAGGTCACTTTCGTTAATGTATTCATTTATTGGATTTTATTTTATTTTTTGTTTGGTTTTAGAGTGGAAAAGGTAACCTCATAAAGACTAAATATTTGGGGAGTAGCATTTTGACGTTACTGCAGTCTGATGTCGGAGTGGGCTGTGCTGATAGACGCCGGCATTTGAGGCCATGTTGCAAGCGTTTTGGGTGGGGGTCTGATGAAGAAATTTACAAACGGGTCCTGGCGCACACCGGAGAGATATGTGTGAGGGAGCTGGGGGGAGGGGCGGCGAGCGGCCCTGTTCCTGTGTACTAAGGCATCGCTTGCTTCTGCACCTGGCATTCTTAAGGTCAGCCAGGTTTTGCATCCAGTCCCATTGACCCAACAGCCAACTCCCCGTGTGCAAACATGGTTCAGCACCAGGGACAGCAGTCCTGGTTAGGGCCAAAGGGATAGAGAGGCTTGTCTAACCTGATAGAACGTCTCTAAATATACTCAGGGCATCCATAAAATCAGACAGAAGGCCAGTGAAGCCACGGGACACTAATGAAATATAGAGATCCTGATCTTATTGCCTCTACTCCCTCTTTGATATGGGAAGAGGACTATTGGGCATAGGGTGGAGAATGTAGTTAAATTATTGCATAGGGGAATATGTGTCTGGAAAAGAGTTGGCCTTGCTGCAGTGTTGGAAAATATGCTGAACCAGGTGATTGTGATGCCAAAATCGTGAAGTATGCATTAATGCTTTAAAACCTTATTGCACTGAATAGAAACAAAAAGGACAGGCTGGAGACTGGACTCCTGAAAACCCTGAGAATGTATATGCTCTGAAGTGCTTGGCATTTAAATTTACTTGAACTTCCTTGAGCTAAGAGTATTAGAGGAGTAACCATCCATGCAGTTTAGTTGGCTACTGGTCTACCTACCTAAGTACCTCCCCCACTCTCCAAACCTTCTAGCTAGGACCAAAGGCATGTTAGAGGTCCACTATTTACATTACTTGCATTCTTCTATACTTTCATTTTGAAATAAAGTTCTATAAATATACCTCTCATATCCTACCAATGTAAAGAAAGAAACAAACGAAAACTAGCTGTAGAAATTATATCAAGACAGTGCCCTAATATTTTTTTGTGAGATGACAATCTTACATGGTAGTTGTAACAAATGCAGCTGAAAGGGATGGAGGTTAAACTAGTTTTTTTAAAAAAATCATTGAAACTAGACAACTTCTCTGACCCCCTCTTATCTAAGATGGGTAGTAAGACAGATAGATTTATGATAAAGAAGTCCAACAAAACAGAGAGAAAATCTCACTTTAGAGTTTCTAAACAGAGGGTCTGCTTAACTCTTCCAGCACTTTTTGTACCTTCCTTATTTACTATAAAAATAGAATGTATTTTCACTAGGATTATAAGATTTCAGTAGTTTTCTCAGAATAGGCGAGGGCCTTTTACTGGAAACAGTCTTATATGTAAGATAATTTAGTGAAATCCTGAAAAAAAATTTTTTTTCGATTCAAAATTTGAACTCATTTTTATACTTAAGGTTGTGGATAGCTGTTAATTTGTTTCAGAAATTAGAAAATAGATAGTTACTTACTAATAGAAAATATCTTTCCTCTATTTTTATCATTAATGAAACCTGTGGATTAAAATCTAGACAAGACACAAGGGAATGTCTTTATTTTTGACTCATCTCCATCCTAGTAAACAATTGTCTAACTTAATAGATAAAAATATTATGCATTTTATCTTCAGTAACCCTATTTTAACCTAAACATGTTTCACTTTACTGTAGTTCATAGTAAAATATTATTTCAGGTGTCTTCTTGTTGCCACAGCCCCACCTTTTCCATTTCAATGTCATATAAAAAGTAAATTTGATGATACGTTCTAATTTTCAATTTGTACCAGACTATCTTAGATGAGTTTTTTAAAAGAGCTCTAAAAACATGAGCTATCTGTAATGGAAACTCCCCAAAGTGGTAATCTTTGCATTCTCTCATAGTGACAGAGAATGGAGTCATTGCTGTTTGGTGCAGAGAATGTGATCCGAGTTTCAGTCTGCTGCAATCCCATAAAAAAAGTCATTTGAATCGTTTAGTAGGACTGGAGGTAAATAGAAGCTTTGATCTCTAAAGTTGATCCTAAGGAAGGACAATAAATAACTGGGAAATATTTGAGACACGAGGAGCCCATAGGAAATGGTATTTATGAAATAATACTTTTGTGGTAAACAGTAGTAGCAGAACCACCTGGAAAGTTAAAGAGAAATCAAAATAAATAATTGGTTTTTTATTTATATAACTCAAAAGATTGTTTTCATCCTCATTAAATGACAAAGTTTATTAGTCTGTGTCTTTACAAAAGTAAAACAAGGAGATAAATAAAGCGTCGAAGTGAGAATATTAATAACTAATATGTCTTCTTATAAATGAAATAGTTAATTTGTGAAACTCAAAATTTTTAAACATTCACATATCTTGTGCTGTCATAAAAAATAACCTGCAGAACTTGCTAAAATGGAGATTCCTACACTATACACTGAATGCTTTTGAATCATTATGTCTGGGGTGGAGAACAGGAATATTCAACAGGAATATTTTCAACAAGTACCCTAGATCTCACTTTGAAGAAAAGTGGTCTATACTTTGCTGATTTCCAAAAGTTTATTTATTGCTATTTTTAATATTTAAAAGTGTTTTGATAATTCATACTTTATTATTCAGCTGGGCAGGATGAATCAATTTAACATCAATAATCTTTTATTTGTATGTCAATCATTGAGAAAATTATACATATAATAAAGCGTGAGGAATAGTATAAAGAACACATCCACATTAGTTATGAGAAGATATTGGTTCCAAAAAAAATAAAACATACATACATATATAATGTGTATGTGATTATATTGAAAAACTATATATATACCACATATATGTGAATAGAGATTTTAAAACAAATCTTATACTCTTATAAACTTTTTTGGTGTAATTTTATTCCATGTCAGAGTAAAAATACACTAAGGGGAAGAAAAAATATAGAAAAACATAAAAAATAATTTAGAGTAAACAAGAATAAGTGAAACATAAAGTGTTTTCATTTTATTAGAATAAAATAAGATTTTATAATATGCTTAGAGTGACAAACAATTATTTTTCAAGGATAGACTGAGCAGAAATAAATTGGACTGAATTTTTGATGATCCATCCAAACTTTAAAGTGCTCATTCTGAATTTTTTTCAAAAAAATGCAGTTAAAGGTTTATACATATTTTCTACTTTTAGCTGTTGCCTAAACTAAGATGCTTTCCATGATGTTTCTTATGAGCTGCTAAAGTGTTTTTATTCTATAATTTTGTTTTACATATTTCTTTAACAGGCTAAGACTAAGCATGTAGAAAAAAATATTTTGATTCTTCAATATACCCTTATTTGTTTACAGAATTAATCTCTACAGACAGGCTTTTTATTCCTTATCTTTCTAAATGCTCCATCTGGTATCCTCCAGAAAAAAATTTATTTCTTCAGCATCCTAAATTGCTTTACTTGTAGACAAAACATTTCAAATAGTCTATCCTGAGGTAGACTGGGTAGACTATTTGAATGGTAGGGTTATTCTACCTTCCAAATTTGAAAGGTTATCCTGAAGCCACCATTAACCTGAAAGAAAAAATAAAGAAGAACAGAAAGAAAGTAAATACTCATCACCCAGTATTTCCTAGAACCCAGTTGCCCACTACTATCTAAACAAAACACCTGAATTGCAGGCAGAAGTTGAAAATTGGCTTGTAATTTAAATAATGAGTTATACAAACGCCTGTTTCATGTCCTAGATTCATTTAGAGCAGCTAATTTCCTCAAAATGATTGATTTAAAGCATATATATTTTAATGATAGAGGTCTCTGTTCTATACTTTAAAAAATTGTTTCATGCCAAGGATTTCCACTCAAATTGGAAGGAAGTTAAGACTAATTTTAGATACTGTATTTCTTTGCTATAAATATTATGCTACTAGGGTCCTGGCTACCTCTCTACTACAATTTCCCAGCCATTCCAAGACAGACTTTTCAGTTTAAGTACAAGTAGGCTTTACTGGAATTATACATACTTGTTGTTCTCCAAATACTTCTGCCAAATTGACTGATTATAGAAGACTGAATTATAATTAAAAGTTATAATCAGAGTAGTTTGGAGATGGTTTGACCACTACGGGTGTCAGGACTATTTAAACGCTTAAAGATTCAGGATTTCAGTTGAGATGAATATTCCAGATATGATACTTTATTCAGGTAGTCATGCAGAAGGCAATGCATCTTTCTCCTGCCAGGGTATCAGACACCTATGTGACCTCTTCAAAGTCAGAAATCAAATAGTCATAAGATAATATCAATTTTATGCTCCACTTGTGTCACGTTATACATACACATTGAATCAAATAAGACACACACACACACACACACACACTTAATCCTCACTATGACTCCATAAAGTATTTATCATCAACTACATTTGAAAGACTAGGAAACCAAGATTATAGACAGATTAAATAACTTGCTTAAACACAATAGATTAATAGAAGCAACATAATATAATAAGTATGAATGTGGATATGTCAACATGTATACATATATAATGATGTTTATATATGTGCATACATATGAATCATAATAACTTGGTTTTTTAGATCTGTCAATATTATCTTCTGTGTTTTTTAAATCAGTTTGGAGTCTCAGTCCATCAGTAGTGTTCCTAGAAGTGTAACAGGTGGACTGGATTATCTACAAGTTATTTACTAGTTTTAATATTCATGATTCTCTCATTCTGTCATCAGATGATAGAATCCACAACAGATACTTTACATCCATTCAGTCCACTGAATAAATCAAAATGTCTAATCTATATAAAGACATGGTTTAAGATACTCAATCTCCAATAATGACATCATTATTACATTTTCATTGTTTTGATTGAAAGGTCTAGACAGAAATGCTTAGTAACAGTCTAAAATTCAGTTTTTCTTAATTTAAGAGCATATTAAATGGAATTATTTACAGCTGAACCAAAATTATGTTTAGAATATATATTTCCTCATTGGTTGTGTCCACATAAGTAAAGCACAGTTTAATCTGCACTTAATTATTCATCCAGAACATCCAGAAACTTAACTATAGCATGTCATTCCATTTTTAAAGAGGAGACTTTGCCTTCTATTGAGCAAATCTGTAGGAAACTTGCTCAATGTTGTCCTCTAGTTTTCTTACACAAATTCTTAGAAAAGTGGAAGACAAAATTGAGGCAACTATACTCAATATTAAAGTAGAAATAATATTACAACTTCATATATGGATATGTATAATTTTAATATGTAGGTATTGAATGATGACATATTTTGAATCACCCCAATCATACGAGCAACCAGTTAATTAACGTTACTATGCGGTAACAACATAAAAGCTCTTACATTTTAATTTCTAGGGTAATAAGAAGTTTTAATTTCTAGAAAGTAATAGGGATTTTACATTTTTACAGGAATGTTTGCATTCACAGTTTTATTCTCTCAGTAGACTCATGAGTTAGATGAAAAAGATAATATTTTCTTCTGACAACTGTAGAAAATGAGATATTGAGAGATTAAGGGACTTCTTCAAGGATCCTTTACTATTAGCTGTAGAACAGAATTAAGATCCCCTCCTTGAATTCATATCGCAATACATCACATTGAACAAGTATAGTCACCCCCCGCCTCTCGCTTTTTTTTTCTAAATGTAAGGAAATACTTTGGTTGTTTAGAAATGTAAAAGTCCTCTCTAACTTGCGTTACTGGGGAGGGTTATTTCCTATTCATTTGTTCCCCATACTACAGAATAAATATCCTTTTAAAAAGGAAATAAAAAGCTCCTTTAAAGTTACACATTAGTGGTTTGGGGTAAAAATAAAACTTAACTTCAAATCATATTAATCCCTACAGTATTATGATATAAGAGCACAAACTATGGTAATAATTCTATATTATTATAAAAATCATTGTATAACTCTGCATAGATAAAATACCATGTAAATGCTAAATAAGTAGCTCTGATACTACACTCTCCACCCATTCATAAAGAAAACCACATAAGTACCAAATAACATAATCGTGGAGAAAACAAGGGATGTTTTAAAGCAAAGATCCTTTGTTATAATTGAAACCCTGCCATGAACCCAAGTGTTGCTGTAAAGCCAAAGTCTACCTAGTAAGACAAATATACAGTGTGTATTTGCTTAAATACACCTAAAGAAATAGCAGAACTGACTGTATATTTATATCAGTAAAACAGCTAAAACAAACTGGATATAATACGTCGTTAAAATCTTGATAGGAAAAAATAAATGACTGATGCTTTCACGTGTTCTTTTTTTGTTGGTTATCAGTTCTTTTTATAAATTGCTTTTGAAAACACACTTGAGATACATAATTGAGGAAAGCAACTCCAAACATAAAAAGAGAAATAAATGTGTAATTTATTAATTAATTTATGAAATGAATTGTATTTGAGTCAAATCTGGGATTTTTGCATTATAGAGAATACAGGCCAAATTTCCCTAAAGAATTTTCTAACCACTTGTTTAGAGAATGCTAAGAGGTTGTAAAAGTTTTTGTGTTTGTAGTAGAGATAACAATTGGCCTCTTAGTCTTTTTTGATGGTGGACATTTATGAGTGAATCCTGATTTCCGTAGGCAGAAGTGGAGCTACCTCCCACTATGGTAGGAGATAAGAAATTGAACAATTCCTTCTACTCCTAAGCCAATAACCTTCTTCCACAAGTACTCCTCTGCCATTTAATCCTTAAACTTCTACACGTAGCTGCGAGGACGGGGAAAGAAAAGGCACCGAGGGCTGTTTTACTAGTCTTTTAAGTCTGTTCCTTCTTAGCAGTGTACCATCTATACTAAATGAGAATAGGATGTTTGTCTTCTTCTTTTCTCAGGATCGGAAAATTAGTCATGATAACATAGGGAAAAGTTTGTATAATATTGTGTTCCCTGTGCAATGTGTTTCTCTCACATATCCACTGATTAACTCACCTTTTGGAAGCTTTCGCTCAAACCTCACCTTCTCAACAAAGCCTGCACCTACCACTCAATGTAAAATTGCAAACTTCACTCCACCCTGTACTTCCAAGTCCTCTAATCCTCTCTGCTTTACTTTGCCTTAGTACTCACTTATAGCCTTTAGTAATTAATCAGAAAAAGATGCATTATTTATTGGTTTATTGTTTTTACTTTTTAATTTTCTAACTCTCTCAGCTAAAAGCTAGGGCCCACAAAGGAAGAGATGCCATTGATACAACTCACCTTTCATAGCACGCCTAGTCTCTAACAGATGTTCAATAATTGTATGCTTAAGTAATACAAATTGCACTCATTTTCCCCCAAATTTTTATTCTTTTCAATAAAAGGAAACATTTTCAACTTGTTTTACAGTATCTCACTCTAAGTCAGCATATATGGCTGTCAGAAAAAAAATAAAAGAAAATAAGCAAAAAAATAGTTTCCACAGCATAGTATACTTGTTAATAGCATAAGCTATGGAGACACACTTGATCAGGGTTCAGTTTGTTGACCCTCAGTCAACCAGTTTCACTCTATCTTTTCATATATATATAAAAGATGAAGATTTGGAAAGCTGAGGCAGGAGGCTCGCTTGTGCCCAGGAGTTCCAAACTGGCCTGGGCAACATGGTGAGACCTTATTTCAAGAAAAAAAAAAAAATTATCTGGGTATGGTCCTAGCTTCTTGGGAGGCTAAGTCAGGAGGATCACTTCAGCACAGGATTTCAAGGCTGCAGTGAGCCACGTTTGCACCACTGTACTCAAGCCTGCATGACAGAGTGAGATCCCGTCTCAAATAAAAAGGAAGATAATAATTTTTCATAAGTTTATTTTGAGTAGGAATTGATACAATACATATTAAAGGGCACAGAGTAAGTGACCTTTACTGGGTATTATTTTTGCTACTGTTATTGTTATTGTTGGTTTTGTTATTAATACAGAACATTATTTATCCCCTGATATATCCCTGGAGGCACAAGTAGTCCCCCCATCCCTGCTAAATTCTGAACTTTGTGGGAGTGTAGAAGAGGGATTTTTTTAAAGTACAACTTTTCTAATTCTTCAGTTTGTTGCTTTGACTTGTATGAGATAAGCAAATTGGGTAGAGGTCCCTAAATTTTCAGAATGCCTATTTAAACATTGAACTTAATAATATCTCTAACAGTGTGGAATAGCTTCTATTTAAATGAGAAAAGATGTACTGTCATACAAGACTCCTTCCTGAAGATAATTTTGTCACTGTATGGAAAGAAGGATATTTTCCCAAAGATATTGTAAAACATTATCACTGAGTTGCTAGGCAAATGTATTCAACTCATTATTCAGAGCAAACTCAGGTTGCTACTCTTGATGGTCAAGTTTATATTGGACAGCATGAAGTGGAAGCAGTTGTTGTGGAATCTGGAGAGTAATGAGGAAGGAAACAATCTAAGCTGGCATTTTGCTCTTCAGGGTCATGACTAACTTTTCAGTTTTCTTTGTGCCTCATACATCTGATCATATAACAAAATTCGACATCATCTGTCACCTGGGTTACTTCAACACTGCCCAAAATACCTTTCTGAATATGTTTTTGCTACCTTCCAATTCACTCACCACATAATAGACTTTTCCCCCACAACTATTTTTTTTAAATAAAGACATAATATAGACTCAATAAATTATTCAGAATTTAATATACAGTTAGATGAAGTTTTTTTCCAAATGTATGCAGCATTATAACCACCACCCCTGTGTGTGTGTGTGTTTGTGTGTGTGAGAATGTGTGTGTGTGTGTGTGATTTTTCTATCACATCGCATGTTTTATTGGGCTTCTTTAATAGTCATCATTCTTCCTCTCTCCAATCCCTGCTTGCCCCTGGTAGCCCCTTTTCCGATTTCTTTAATCATAGATTTTATTTTTCTGTTGCACAACTTCATAATAATGAAATTAACAATATGCTTACTTTTTTGTGCCCAGCTTCTTTTGCTCAACATAATATTTTTGAGATATAATACTTTTGCACATATCATGAGTTCTTTTTCATTATTATGAATTCCATGGTATGAATTACAGTACATTTACCCAGTGTCCCCTTGATGCTTCTAGTTTGAAGCTAATTGAAAACAAACTGTTATGGATGTTATTGCACAAGTGATGCTGAAGGCATCTGTTATTACTCTTGATGAAATGTCTAGGACGTAGCATGGATGTATTTTATTGTAAGAAATTTAGCAAAACACTATTTCAGTGTATGACAGTTTAAGTTACTTTAAGTCATTGCAACCTTACATATCATCTGTCTTTGCATTAGTTATCTAACTCTACATCACCAGTTATTCAAAAGTTAGCAATTGAAAATAAGAAATACTTCTTATTTTGCAGTGTTTGAGGAGCAGGAATCCAAGAATGGGTAGTTTGGTGATTGCAACTTAGGATCTCTCATAAGATTGCAGTCAAGTTGTTGAACAGGGTCCTGGCCATCTTAAGGTGCTAGAAAATCAATTTTCAGGCTCACTCCAATGTGGCTATTAAAAGGAAGTTCCAGTTTCTTGTCTTATGAGCTCTACATGGTGTTGGAGAGTTGGAAAGAGGAGACAGAATGGATTGGGGGAGGAAAGAAGGAGGGAGGAAGGGAGTGGGAGAGAGGGTTTTCAAGATGAAAGCCATGGTCTTTACAATAAAGTGTCAAAAAATTATACACCATTGCTTCTGTCATATGCTGTTGATGATACAGACCTATCCTTATGCATAATGGGAGGGATCTACATGAAGTTCATTCCTTAATCTGCTGCTGCTACTAAAACAAAACACCGTAGATTACATGGCCTATAAACAACAGATATGAGTTTCTCAGTTCTGGAGACTGGAAGTCTGAGATCAGGATGCCAGCATGGCTGGGTTCTGGTGAGGGCCTTCTTCTGGGTTGCAAATTGCTCTTCTCATTGTATCCTCACAAATAGTGTTATGCCACATTAAACTTCATCAGATCCCTTTAAACACTGGGCTTATTTTCCTATCACCTTTCACAGGCATTGCTTTCAGAGCAGCTTACCATATGTGTGTGTGTGTGTGTATTTTTTTAAAATTTATTTATTTATTTTAATCAATTTATTTATTTATTTATTTTTTGAGACGGAGTCTCGCTCTGTCGCCCAGGCTGGAGTGCAGTGGTGGAATCTCGGCTCACTGCAAGCTCCGCCTCCCGGGTTCACGCCATTCTCCCGCCTCAGCCTCCGGAGTAGCTGGGACTACAGACGCCTGTCACCACGCCCAGCTAATTTTTTATATTTTTAGTAGAGAAGGGGTTTCGCCATGTTAGCCAGGATGGTCTCTATCTCCTGACCTCATGATCCGCCCGCCTCGGCTTCCCAAAATGCTGGGATTAGAGGTGTGAGCCACCGTGCCCGGCCACCTCTTATCTATTTTTTTTAAATCATGTCATCTTTCTTCAATACAGAATTTTCATCAGAGTGATGGCTCAGTGTTTGAGATGTAATTTTGTCATAGATATTTTCTATTTAAAGTTTAAAAAGTGAGGTCATACATGGAACGATATTTAGCTAAGCGAATTATTGTATTTTAAAGCCTGAAATAATAAAAGTGACTTTGTCTAGACAAACAAAAATCTACAACCTTTCAGTCACATTGCATGTCACCTCATAAAAAATATTTTATATATAATCATTAAATTTATTAAATTTGTTTAAATTAAATGCTTTAATATTACATAATTAATAATTTTAAAAATGCAAATAAAATGAACTCAGTGTCATAAAAACAAAAATATATGAGTACTCACATACTCCTCAAAACATCTATTACAGTTGATTGTAATTTTCCAGGTACTCTTGTGCTCAACAGGCCATTTACACAGTTTCCATGGTCCATGATGGAAGTCCTCTTGGGAGATCGACTTCCCTTTGCATGTGCAGCTCAATTTCTCTGATGACCAAGCATCACAGTAAATTCTAGAAAGTCATATGAGGATGGAGAGATTTCTTGATTCAATTTTAGTCTCCTTTACTTCAGGTTGTATGTGATGTACCAAGCAGATTCTTAACGGTTGTTTAAGTTTTAATAAAATATATCAGAAAAGTGCAAATGCGCATAAAGCACAAAATTAGAGATTGTAGTTGTATACTCTGATTCAGGTAACCCACACTATACCCTCCTGGATTACTAGTTATTTTGTTAATCACGTTTTATTAATTCCTACCCACTATGTTGCTAGCACCGTGCCTGCTGCTGAAGATACGGTGCTGAACAAGGCAAACAGAATCCTTGCTCTTGTAAAGCCTATATTCTAGAAGAAGGACATAGTTTTAAAAATATAATATATTATATATAATGTAATAATATATAACACTGCTTTTATAAATTTACTTATAGACAATGTCATACCTATATATTGATTTACTTCACTTATCGATTCTGATATAAGGTAATTGTGTACCCAGATATACATCCTATACTCAAACATTATTTATTTTTATTTTATTTACTTATTTTTATTGAGACAGGGTCTCACTCTGTCACCCAGGCTGTAGTGCAGTGGTGCGATAGCTCACTGCAGCCTCCACCTCCCAGGTTCAAGCAATTCTCCCACCTCAGCCTCCTGAGTAGCTGAGATTACAGGGGTGCACCACCATGCCTGGCTAATTTTTGCAGTTTTAAACCAATAAACCCACATGATTCTGTTCATTTTTCCCCTGAAATAAGCTAACATAAGATACCATTTGGCCCCTGTTGAGCTCTGAGGTAATGTGTTAAATGCAGAATGAATATAAATGCAAGGTGGACAAATTCCTTCCTGCCTGCTTCCTGCCTTCCTGTCTTCAATAAATGTTTATTGAGTTTCTAATACTTGCATGGCACTGTACTAGGAAATAGACCTTGCTGTCTGGGGGAAAGCAGACAGTAAACAAACAAATTAAATAAACTTCAAATTGTGATAGCATTGAGGAAATAACAAGTGTGGTGTGATGAACATAATCCAGGAAATTTTACTTTGCATATACTGGCCAGGAAAGGCAATTATGAATAATGGATAAGAAGTTGAGACTATGAGAGGAGGAAAGGCACCCAGCAATGAAAAGATTGAAGGGAAGACCACTATCATCATAAGTAACAGCAGGTACAAGAATCCCCAAAGAAATAAGCGCTTGGTGTAATTTAAGTATGAAAAGAAGGTCCAGGTGGCTGGAAGATAGATTGAGACTGAAACAGTCAGGGGGAAGAACTTGGGAGGCAGAAAACTATTTCCTAATGTATGGTCTCAAAACCATGGTAAGTAATTTGAATTGTATTCTAGGGAAGGAGTTTGGATTGGTGTAAGACTTCATATACTAATACCAACAGTTTCATTCTTAGGGAAAAGTGTACCTATATAATCTGGGGAATGGTGAGAGTTGCATTTTACCTACCAGTTTTCAGTTGCTTGCCAATTAACTCAAGCGCTGACTTTTAGCTTCATCAGAGTTATGTAACGTGTTGTTCTAAATCCTACTGCAAAATCTTAGTGAGACCAAGAACCAGTTATTGATTTTACTATTATGTCAATGATTTAAAACATACTTATTTTATGGCATTGTAATGAAATTATTGCATTATATTTAACTAATGTGTGTAAATGTGTAAATAGGTTTGTTTTTATAGAGCTAAATACTTTGCGTCTAATAAATGGCAAAGACTATTGCTAAATTCCAAGTTAATTATTATGATTTGGACATTAATTGAACGTTTAAAATTTTAAGGGATTCTCATAGAGACCACTGACAAAAGTATACTTATTTCCTATCCATAAAATTTGTTATTGAACTTAATCTGTGTATAAATCCAGGCAAATAGTAAGACAGAGATTAAAAATTGTATACAAAATTAATAAGAAACCAGAGTACTAGTTCATTAATGAAATTTTATTTCTCCCCACAAAATTTTTAAAATTTTAAGCCCAATTATCTCATACTTTATTATTAGAAAATTTCCACAAATATCTAATGGCAGAGAATTTTTTTAAAGTTTAATGATGATTACAGAATAATAATTGTATTTTTAAGTTATCATACAGCATAATTGACCTCTTAGTGTATACTTACATACATTTTAACACATATATTAGTTCATAAGCATCATCCAATCAGTATTCTTGGTTTGAGTGGTACTTATGGTACTCACAAGAACAAAACAAAAGCAAACAACAACAACAACAAATCCTTTACTCCTTGAAACTGATCTGTTATTCATCATTGAAGATTTTTCTTTCAAGAGTATAATTAGAGACACATACAGTTCAGTTAGCATAATACTTTTGAGATTCATCTAAGTTGTCGAGGTGTCAAATAAACACAAGAAAAGAGGTTCAACATCATTAGCCTTTACCTGTTAGACAAATGCAAATTAAAATCATAATATGATATCACCTCACATCTATTAGAATGGGCAAAATAAAAACCACTCTGGCAAGACCAAGTGTGGTGAGGATGTCAAGCAACTCGAACTACATAGCTAGTGTGAATGAAAATGGTATAGCTACTCAGGAAAACAGTTTTGAAATTTCTTATAAGGTTAAATACACACTTAATATATTACACAGTAATTCCACTCCTAAATATTTACATGGGATAATTAAAAACTTATCTTACAGAATACCAGATTTTAAAACACAGTGACTGTCTAGCTAAGTTTTTTTTTTTCCAGAAACGCTTACATAAAAATGATCACGTTCAGTTTTCTAGACAAAATGGAGTTTTTTTTTCCCTTGAGAGTACATTCTTGATTGAATTAATTATTAACTTTTCAATGGTTACGTGTTCTGCTTTGATACTACTGGTGATTATGTACCCGATGATGTAGGAAGACTAGAGAAAGTAATAATAGGGAAGATGGGGGAAGAAGTATGGATTCTATAAAAGCCTAATTTTACAAAATGCACATTAGTGTTGCAGCCGTGTGTAAGAGATGGTAATATACTGCCAGCAAAGACGGTAACTTATCTTGTTATTTCATTAAGGCACTCTCATTTTCTAATATGAATTCATAATAATTTAAGGCTTTTAGCCTTATTGAGTGTTAAAAGATTTAAACTTGTAAATCTGTAAATTACACAAACAGCCCTCTTCTATTATATAAACCTTTCTGACTTAACACATGCTTAAAATTGGGGTGAAGTTAGGATGTTTTCAAATTTCATTGGGGATTTTTTTGTATTGTTCCAGAATTCCAGGAACAAATGTAATTTTGGACTTTCCGAAATGGGTTCATGAAGAACTAATTTGTTCACTCTGAATATGGAACTTTTAAAAAAAGTAATAATTCTAAGTGCTAAGAATAGTGCTTAGCTCATAAGAGATGTCTGTGAATAAACACAAACGAGTGAATGAACACAAATTTCTATAATCTGGAGTATTCATAATTCCTAGTTATGTAAATTCATATTATATAGAGATAAAAATAAGCTATTTATATAACGAGAGTAGGAGGAAAGAGGAACAAGAACAGTACTAACAACAAGACTAAAAGATAAGGGTAAGAAATGACTTGATTAACTTTTTAAAGTGAACAATAAAACCTTGATTTTGAGAAAATATTTTATCTATAAAGAGTCAATGAAAACTTAGTAGTAGTCTTCTAGAATTGGCCCTGACCACGAGGACAGTTTTGGCATTTGTTTACCTTGAATCTGAAAATAAAGTTTTAGCACAATTTTAGAAAAGAAAGAAACAAACAGAAAAGTATAAGAAAGATGAATAAGAAAAATTTCCAGAATTATGGTCATTCAGATGTATGCACATGTGTTGTTAAAACTAGTGTATGAAAATGAAAATTTAATCAACTATCTGAAAAATTTTGCTTTATCATTTCAAACATCTAAACATGAAAATAAAATTGGAATATTTCATTTCCTGTCACCATAGAACAATATGAATTTTCAAATACATTTGATACATTTGAATATCTGCCTAAATATGGAACCAGCCTTCATTTTCATACACTTGTTCTCAGTGACCTTTAAATGATTCTAAATCTGAGACAGTTTAATCTTTTGTTCATGTGTCACGTGAAAGTGCACAGAAAATCTCCTATCCATCTGTGAACTCCTTGCAAATATTTAAAAAATTATTCATGTTTATATATATGAACATTTTTGCTAGAGGAAGAATCAAAAGTTTTAACAGTTCCTCAAAATATTTTGTATTCTAGAAGAAAATTTTCTTCTTACCCACATAAATTGAGATTTGAAAGTGAATGCAAAAAAACCATTGACAGAAATAACCTCAATGTCAAGTTGGAGGTGCTGACAGATAGAGTTAAGTCGTGTTCTACAATGTGAGAACGTTTTTGGTATTGTCTTGCATTGTTATTTAAGCGTTGTTGTTTTTCTAGCTGTTCAGGTATTTGTCTCCTTAAATAGATAAGGAGTGTTTTGATATCAGCATTATACTTTGTACTTCTTTCCATCTGCAACTGTTTTCAAAAAAGAGTCTCAAATATAAGCCGTTTAGTGAAGGATCAAGAAATCTAAATCTGTAAGTCACTGTTTCCCAAATTCAATGTTTTCTGCCACATCTAAGTAATACACGATCATTTATGACTGAACTTTTTTCATAAAACAAAGTAGTTTTTAGTAAGATTATTTTATTTAATGCATTTAATAAAACAATACAAACTGGAAATCAGTGTCACTTTTCATATTAGAAGACAACAGCAAAGTAAATTCAATGATACCAGAACAATGTTATCAAATTTTAATTATGTATTTGGTCTCCCAGATATGCCAAGCTTGCTGTTGCTCTCTTTAGAAGGCAGATTAGCAAATTGAAAAGAGTGGCTAAAGATAAATTAGAAATAAACCGAGACTTTGCCCTCAGTATAATTAGATATGCTGAAAGAAAATGTAAAAGGGAAAAACTTTCTAATTATATGTTTCAATATCTTTTAATACCATACCTATGTGACACTTAATTAAAATTGTCTGTGTACTACAGCAGGTGTCCCAAGCTTTAGGAAATGCTAATACAGGGCTATCTTAATAGCCCAAAAATATTGAGGATGATGCTATTTTGAATTTTCAGTTTACCATGAAGCGATATAGCAAGTGACATCTGGCTTACCTAAAGCAGTTACCAAAGTAATTATTTACTCTAAGAAAAGAAAGTCCAGGTTGTTCTGTCACACTATCTTGCAGTAGCTCTTAATTACGGCTGCACCTTAGAATTAGTTGAATACCAAAGTCTTGGTCTCATGGAGACCAATTAAATCAGTATAAGAGGTAGGAGTTCAGCACTGGCATTTCTTTAAACCCTCCACTTAATATTAACACACAGCCAGGGTTAAGAATGACTAACCTATGTCCTATTTTGAAAATTCAGTATTTGCCGCACCTTGCATATTTATAATGTATTAGTCATCATATAAATGAAGAAATACAAAGTATTTCTTGCTTGATATATTTCCTGAGGGTAAATAATTACGTCCTTCTCTTTTATGGTTTGCATATCTTCTCTGATTAACATGGGTCTTGGATTTTCATAGAACATGGCAAGAAATGCAATCTATGTGTGTTTCTGGAGTGAAGGACTGGAAGCCTTCTTTATTACATTGACTTTATCACCGTGTTATCATTATAGTCCAATAACAAGACAAGTATAGTGTGTAAGTTCTACCATCTGATAAAAAAATGCTGCATGAGACCAACATATTTATGAACCCACTTCAGGTTACTGCCTTTAAAATCTTCCACGTTAGTGTGTAGTGTGCAAGAAAAGCTGTCCCAGTTTTCCCAAGGTCATGCAGATTATGAGGCTGTCAATATTTTTGTATGTAGCGATATTTCACAAATTTGCACTGTTGTACAGTATTTCATTATATGTACATGCCATATTTTATGTACCCATTTTACTGCTGATTTGAGTGTTATTTATTTCTGTATGTGACAATGCAACTGTGAGCTTCCTTGTACATATATTAAGTAGAACATAGTCATCGTAGCTTTTATTCTGTAGCAAGGTATACACGAATGAGAAAATGAAAATACTATTTTTAACGTGTTGTAAATAATTCTACTGAATGCTTTATAAAGAGATAAATGAGAAATATTCCAGTTTAAGAATCATTTCTCTACATTTCTTTCTAACCACAATTTAGCATGCACATTTTTCTTTCTGTCCTACCCAGCAGCCATGGACAGCTGACGTGACTTTAGGATTTGTTCTTGTGTTAACTTTGGCTTTGTTTCATTTTTTTTTTTTAGTCCTTTTTTTTCTTTTTTTTACTTTTTTAAAAACTTTTATTTTGAGTTCAGTGGTAGGTACAAGTGCAGGTTTCTTACATAGGTAAACTTGTGTTATGGGGGTTTGTTGTACAGATTATTTCATCACGCAGGTATTAAGCCTAGTGCCCATCAGTTATTTTTCCTGATCCTCTCCTTCCTCCTAGCCTTCACACTCTGAGAGGCCCCTGTGCATGTTGCTCCTCTCTATTTGTTCATGTGTCCTCATTGTTTAGCTCCCACTTATAAGTAAGAATATGCAGTATTTGCTTTTCTGTTCCCGTGTTAGTTTCATAAGGATCATGGCCTCCAGCTCCATTCAGGTCCCTGCGAAGGACATGATCTCATTGTTTTTTTATGGCTGCATACTCATCCATGGTGTAGATGTACCACACTTTTTTTTAATCCAGTCTATCACTGATGGACATTTAGGTTGATTCCATGTCTTTGCCATTGTGAATAGTGCTGCAATAAATCTACTCATGCATGCTTTGTTTCATTACAGTTTAAAAAATGTTTTAAACATATGTCATTTGAGTTTTCCCATGCAGAGAATCATCAGCACTTGATGAAGAGAGCAATGGCAACCACACAATAGCGATTTATATAGACAGCTCCTTTTAGTATTAACTCTAATTGTTACATGGGCACATATATAAAGAGAGTGAGCTACTTACTAAGTTGATTTCCACAAATACTGAATCTTCTTTTAAAAAATGAATACTCACGTTTTGAAAACTATTCATTGGGTGCCTTGCCAAAAGCCAGACACTTAAAAAGTTTTAGAAAACAACACCTTTGAAGACAGAAGCAGTTCTTGTCCTTAGGTGCTTAATGCTCTGCTTTTAACCTTCATAGCTAAACTTGATTAGTTTGTTTTCTTAAGAAGTATTAATGTATAAAAAGCATGGAAGATTAAAATATAACTCAATGCATTATCAAACACTGAAATAAAAACCCATGTAGTTACCAACTATGTCTGAGAATAAAATATTGCCAATGCCCCAGAAAACATCTTCTTTGCTTCCTAATTTCTGTCCTATTTCTCTTACCTCAAATAACTGCTGTCCTGACTTTGAGCACTGCAGGTAATTTTTCTTGTCATTAAATTTTATGTAACAGAAGTATTGCATATTTGTCCATGTATATAAATGTCCAGACATCTTTTGCTCAGATTTTCACTTTTCAAATTTATGTTGCTGCATGTAGCAATGTTTCACAAATTTGAACTGTTGTACAATATTTCATTATGTGTACAAGCCTTATTTTATTTATCAATTTTGCTGTTGATTTGAGTTCTATTTTTTCCTGTATGTGACAAATAATGCAACTATGTATTTTCTTGTACATGTCTTTAAGTAGATGTGTTAATGCATTTCCTTTTGGAAATAATCAAGAGATTAAATTTCTGGGTTATAGAATCCACAAAATGTTCATTATTAGCAGATCATGCCAAAATATTTTCCCTCCAGCAGTATAGAGTCCTATTTACTCTACATCTTTTCCCTTTTATTTAAGAAGGGTTGAGGCAAAGAATAAAAACAGTAAACTATGATAGGGAGGTGTAATCCATAGAAAATAAACTATAATGATAATTTCAGAATGTAACCTGACATTGATTATTTATTTCTGTTCTACTCTCCACAACGAGCGTAGTCACTGCCTCTCCACATTTTTCCTCCTCACCTTCTGAACTATCACAGTTTTAATTTGGTATCTGTGAAACTCACGTGCTTTTGGGGAAGCTGTTTTCATATTTTATGCTAGTGGTAGATTTATATAATGAAGGTTAAATATTTATCATTTTCTCATTCTCTAGTCACTGATATCAGTGTAATGTGTCTGATCTCATTTAGGCTAGTGATATTAAAAAACAGGAGGCTTTTGGGGGGGGCTTTTAGAAAAGTGACTCTTTTCTTCTTTTAGAGAGAGCTTTTGGAAAAGTCTATCTCTCTGTTTTTGTGGATACATACAAAGAAGCATAGAGGTGAAAAGCTGTTGCCAGAATCTTGTGACCACATAGATCCTTCTTTGGGTTGAAGTTGACACCATGGAGGATAGAAGAGAGAGATAGAAAAAAAATCTAAGATTTTGAATACATAGTTAAGGAACTGAGTCGAAACTCCCAGAAGCTCATCTTACCTCAGGATTTAAAATTATACCTGTTAGTGTCTCCCAATTTAGTTTGAATGTTGTGATACTTACAATCAAATTCATCTTAGCTAATAAAATCCCACAGACGTTTATTTGATATGCATCATTTGTGGCTGTTAATAAAGTAAACAATTTGCATTTTCTATATTGCAAACTAAGTGTCTGATAATTGATTCAGCCAAACACACCAACAGCTGTTAGCCTAATATCAAAAAAATTAAAAAGGATGTGAGGTGAGAAAAACATTTTAAGTAGGACAATTTGTTAGCCGAATGGTTTACTTTCCTGCCCTAATTCTACCCTCTTTGCATGTACACACTCACGTGTACCCACTTATGCATAGAGCACCCTCTGAATAGGTTTTGTACAGGGAATTTGCATGTCCTCACTGGGAGGAATAAAATCCCACAGGCCATTGAAGGACCTATATGAAGAAGCAACTAGCGCCCCAATAGCCCTGTCCATTGAACACCACTATGTCTCTAAAGAGTAGCCAGTCCTCCCGGATAGTACTGCGTAGAGTCTTCCTTACCACGATATACTGAGTTCCCTTTGCCTTCTGAGGATGTACACTCACCTACTCTGCCTCTTCCTACACTGTTTACCAAACTCCACCTTTTGCAGTGGCTGAAGGACATCCTTTAAACTGAACTAGCTTATATGTGTGTCTTGTCTCTGTTATATACATTGTTTTCCAAACAGAGGAAAGAGTTTAAATGAGGCAGATGATCACATCCATTATGTTAAATTGCAAGCTTTGCTTTTATTCCTCAGTGTGGTGAGATCAAATCATTGGTATCTGCAGTGGCAAGTTTATGAAATCTGAACGTTATTAACTTTGTGCTAAAGGCATCATGTCTTTTATTGGACTCAGGCATCAACTAATGTATTGTCCTAAGGGAAAATGAACTGGAACAATCATTTATTTTGGATGATCTTATTGTTTAATGAATGTATAGCTGTAGATTATTTGGTCTTAATTTCTTTCTCAAAGTCATAAAGAATAATGGTTCAGTGTTTAGTTTTGGCCAACTAAAGTGACAATTGTGATTGTAACAGTGCTTCTTTATCTGTAAAACAGGAATAATTACAGGAATATCAGTGTTTTGAGGATTAAGTGAGAGAATGTATGTGAAATCTTTATTAAGGTTATACCTAGAACATAGCGAATATTTTTAATACTATTACTTCTCTGAGGAAAACTGGTGAGCATAAAAATCATTTCCAAAAATCTTCATTGAGCATACACTCATGAAATTTATAGTTTAGTAATGAAGGCAGATAATAAACAAGTCAGTAAATGCACATTGTGATAAATTCTATGAAACAATCTCCTGGTAGAACAGATGATGGGTGGGTGGGCAAGAAATGTAGATAAGATAGTCAGAAATGGTCTCTATGATTAGATGCTTTTATTGAAACATGCTAAGTAGTAGATGGAGGAGTGGAGCAAAGGAAAGGTTGAAGGCAGAAAGGACAGTTACATGCAAATATTCTGGAGTTTGGCCTGATTTTCAGAACTCAGTTAACTCTCAGTTAACATGATAATGTAGGGAACAAGAGATTCCTGTATTAATGATACTTTTGGGACATGGGTTTCTCAGTGGAATCTACAGTCTCATGGGAATCTGGAGTAGCAATGAGTCCCTGTGCATGTGGTAAAGGAAGGAATAGAGATTTATGAGATCTAAGTAGTGGATATTCACAATTTTAGAGGTGACAATGGAGCAGAAAATCCAATGCGTGGGGATTTTTATTAGAAAAGGTCAAAGGTATCATTTTCCTGTGTGTATGTCTTGAGAGATTTGTTTTGACCTATAAAATAATTTGCATATAAACTCATTGCACTTATTAAAAAGTAAACCAAAAATTGTACCAAACAAATATTAGTGAAACCAACGTTGTGAAAGAAGGAAACACTAAAAATATAAAAATAGTTTAAGAATACAAATAATCAATTTTTAAAATTCAACTACTTACCTGCTTTAGAGAAGGATAAATATATATTCAGTCTTTATTATATCAAACACCAATAGATTTAAAGACATCTGAACAAGCAGACAAATGCCTTTATTTCTCATCCAAATATTTGCTGTTCTACTATCCTGGGCAATGACTAGATTTTCCTCCTCTACCCGTAAACTGAGAGCTTTATTAAATATATAGAAATCTGAAATACCTAGGTGGAAATTTAAAATTCCAGAAACTGCATGACTAATCTTCACAATGGCAAACATCCAGAATATGTACCCAAATTAAAAAGTCTAGAATCTTGTTAACTTGTCAGCAACCTCTCGTTGAACAATCTGTATGCAGTATTTGTTGTGTTTTATAAGCCACTTTTGTTCTTCTAAATAGGATTGATTTTTACTTCTAATTACAAGTATGAATTCATGTTTGTAATCATGCCTAAATTCAAATTATGCATAAAACTGTAATGACGAGAATAAAAATGAATAATCTAATATACAACATGGAGATTCAGATTTAGATCTAAAGCAGGAACCTGAGAAGTTTTATTTTAAAAAATCCCACCCCAACACATACACATACATGTACACATACAAGTACATATACACGTACACATACTCATACACATACACACAGAGCCAGGAATATGTGCCACTGATACAACCACTCTATAACTGAGATCCTCAAATATTAATATGCATATGAATCATTTGTGAAACTTGTTCAAATAGCAGTTCTGATTCCAGGGTCTGAGTGGGTCCCAAAGCTCTGCATTTCTGGCAAGCTCCCAGGTGATGTTGCTGCTGTGGCCCCAGGCTCTCAATAAGGTGATTTTCTAACCATTTTTTTGAATGTTTTCAAAGATGAAAACTTCACATTCTTTTCTGACACCATCACTCAGAAACTATCACTCAGATGACAAAAATGTTTTCATTATGGTTAGCTAATTGAAGGATAAGTTTAATTTCAGTTATTTTACTCTGTAAGAATATATTTTTAATTATGTGGTACCAGGAGGAGTAATAACTTCTAAAGGCCGTTCCATGTAGGTAAGTACCTTTAGCCAGAAGTTCAAATATGTTTGCTCTCTACCCACTCAACTGTTGAGTGAATTCCTCAAATCATTATCAATCTGTTTCTGCCGAGACATTCTTATGGAGCCTACAATTCCACAGAATGTCTCATCTGATGGTAAGACTTCATTATTCCTAGAAAGCCTACCTGTGAATGCAGAGGTTTTTATGTCCAAAGCACTCTAGAGAAAGAAAAAGCATAACTTTAATAAAAGAAGTTCCTTTCTTAAAGACAAATCTGGAAACAATCCCAGATTATGCATCAGCTCCTTTAATTTAGACCTCAGCTGGAAAAACTGTGGAAAAGAATAACTTTATTTATTTATAGTGTAGACACCATTATTTTTCTTCCTGACAAACATTTGTTTTTAGTTCTCCTCAACCCATATTGTATTAAAAGTCTTGAAGCAACATATGTAGATGTAGGGTTTTGGTACATGTTTGGAGCTGGTGTTATAAATCTATCAGTGGTCACTTTATAAAATGATTAATATAATGTTTATAATAATATTTGTTCCATTATTAATGAATTATGCTACTGATTCATTAATAATATAGTAATTGTCATGGACTTATTTTCAGTACTGTGTGTCAGGCACTGTGCTAAGCACTTAAGCATTGTCTTAACCTTACACAAGAATGTAATATGAAAACTAATATTAAACCTATTTTAAAGATGAAAACTTTGAGGCTTAGCAAGGTTAAATAACTTCCCCAAAGTCGTTAACAGTAAGTGTCAGGCAAGACAAGAATCCAGAAACAGAACTAGCATTTCCTGATTCCCAAATATATACTCTTAAGTACTCTATTTTACCTCTCGATGGCTAAGTAGACATCCTGAAGTGTGAAAAAAAACTAGGTGATGACTCTGAAGGAATTGTTGGAGCAATTCTGGAAATAGTCTTACTTCTAAAAAAGTATCCCTTATCTTTTCACTTTACGTATTTTCCCTCCTGGTCTGCCAGATAGTAGGAATGACGGTAACACAACACCATTATACTTGACTCACTTATTTGTTGGCGTGGGAGGTGTCATAAACAAACACATCAAACAATTTAGTATATATCCCCTTTTCTTGAAGAAAAATTAATAGGGTGCATGTGTCTTATAGACCTGAGAGAGAGACAGGGAGACAGAGGAGAGAGAGAGAGAATGAGATAGATTTTTTGAAAAGGCAGTTTTGCATGAACAATTTAAACTGTAATAAATTCTATTATGGTATCTGACGAACCAATCATATTCTTTTCTCAAGAGTTATTGGAGGGATTTGAAAATTACTTTGCCAGAGAGCCTTTTTTTTTTTTTTTTTCTTTCCCCAAACCAGGAAGATTTGGGTCAGGGGATTAAAGTTTTATTAGGCAGAGTTCAGCAGTGCTCTGGAGAAATGATGAATTGAGGCCCAAGAGGGATTTTTTTTTTTTTTTTTTTTCTAGCAGCACACTGGCCTCTGCTTGCATGGAGGCTTTTCTCTCTGAGAAATGACGGAAGCATTGCCCAGCCCATTATACCCACTATGGGCACTGTGTGAAATTAATGCTCCTTTAAACTTCCTATGCTCACTAAAGTGCAAGATGTAAGACAGTATGTTAGGCCTTTTGCAGATATATTTTCATGATGTTTCCTAGTCATAAAACTTTAAAGGAATGAAAAAAAGAGGTTACTGTAATCACTAAGTTGACCCATGACAGTAATTACTCCTAAGACTTCATGCTCTATCCTTACTTTAAAATCAGATTAGTCACATAATCATCTTCTGCAATACTTAGTCATCAAGATCTATATATACGAAGTATATAAAACATATATGTGCATTCATGTGTACACACACACATACACACATAGGTATGTATATTTAACTACCTTGTGCAAGTATATATACTTGATGACTGAGTATGACTGAAGAAAGGTGATAAATCTGACTTGAGAATATATGAATATATACATTTATTTATTCAAGGTAAATGTGGCAATTACGTCATAGCTGACCAAATTCATTCTATACTATATGCTTAGTAATATAAGGTAAAGATGGGGGCAGGGATGGGAAATGTTATATTTTAAGTTTGTATTTTTTTTTTAATTTTACTCTAAACTACAAAAGTAACCAATATTCATTCGGTGCTGATAAAAATGAAAATGGCAGATCTTGCAAGGGTGTGCGTTGCCCCTGGATCTGGAAAATATCATCATCTTGGCGGGGTTGCCCTGGGACTTGGGCTAAGGGGATTGGTAAGCTATAGGAATTCCAGTCCCCTTCCAGAGTCATTCTCAGGTGGCTTCCAGCCCAGTTGCTGAAGGGGTTTCTGATAGGTTTGGGTATAGCGAATACAATCAAAGAACATTGTGTGGCTTTTTGATCAGTTATAACAGGTCATTTCATTTCTATGACTGTAGTATATTAACCATTGGTATGAGTTTCCAGCTTAGAAATATTTGCCATGATAAAGGGTGGTTTAAAGTCTGTAACCACATTCTTCTTCATAGTACCAGGTTCTTCACAACCAAAGATAAAAGAACCGCCCTTGCCTTCAGTGCTAGTGAGGGGAAAAAATACACATAAACACACCGTGGAGGAAGCAAAGGCAGAGAGACTGAGCGCTCTCCTTAGTGTTCAAGTTAGTGGGGAGAGGCAGGTCTGGCAGTTCGTGGGAGGGGATCTAATTATCAGTCTCTTACTTTCATTAATAAGTTGAGGCAAGTGAACTCTTCAAAGGAGGAAAGAGGAGACATTATACCTGAATTCTTAGACTACGTATGGTCATTTAACCATCACTCTCACACAAATAGTTTCCTTATAATTCCTTCAGGAGACTGGGAAGTAGGCAGAAAGAATATCAAATACGGGAAAAGTAAAAGTAACTGGCAAAACATGGTTTATTTGTACATGGGAGGGCAAAGAATTCTGAAAACCTGAAGTGTGCACTTGAATACATTTAGTCTCCATCTATGCAGTTTAATTAGAATAACCCTCAAGTAAGACTTTTCAGTTTAAACATTGCTTTAATCCTGCTTTATTTCTTCTTTTCCACTGGTGGTCTGTGGATAAAAGTCAACTTGAGTATAATCTATATGTTTTTGACCAATATGTTTTTTTCTTAGCTTCACTAGCCAAAAATCTGATGATGACTATGAAGATTATGCTTCTAACAAAACATGGGTCTTGACTCCAAAAGTTCCTGAGGGTGATGTCACTGTCATCTTAAACAACCTGCTGGAAGGATATGACAATAAACTTCGGCCTGATATAGGAGGTTTGTTAAAGTCTTTTGTGTTGTGCTATAGATAGGAGCACATAAACATGTCTACTTTGTTAGAAAAAAACCATCAGTGTAGTTCAAGAGCAAGGAAGATTTAAATTATACTTTTTTATATGTTGTAAAAGTAGTGATTAAATAGCATTCCAGCCTAGGAGCGGGAGGAGTGTCAATAAATTCAAAATGAAGAAATAATATTTTCAAGTGAAGCTTGAGAGCTAGAGTTAGAAATTCAAATATTCCTAGATATCTCAGACAGAAATTGTAGAAAAAAAAAAGCAATGACCCCTTTATGAAGCAACATAAACAAATCAAACAAGTCACTAATAGTAAAGAGTGGATAGGTTGTTTACCTGTTTTTGTGTAACAAACAACCAGAAAATCTCAATGACATATGACAATAAACATTTATGTAATACCCCCCTGAGAGATATACTAATCTAGGCTAAAGCAAGCTGGAACTGCTTATTTAGGGGAACTGTACTGTGCATGTTCCTCGTTCTACTCCTGGGACCAGCGCCTAGCTAGGATAACCCTTCTCATAGTAGTAGAAAACAGCCAGAGAGTAAGTAGAATCTCATGAGGCTGAATGTTTAGGCCTAGCACTGGTACATTCACTTTTATATATATACTATTAGCTAAAGCCAATCAGATGATCCAGCCCAAAGTTGAGAGGTGGAGGAATAGCCTCACCCAGGAGAAGGCAAGAATGTGAATGCCAGTTATAGACACTTCAGTCCACCATGGTGAGTTAGGACATGACACTTTCAAGGAAAAAAATAAAGAAGAGACTAATGCTCTTGTTGTTCATTAAACGTTAAATAAAAATGGGGACCATGCATTTAGTCATGGATATTATACTACAGATTTTTAATATCAGTCTTCTCTGACAAATAGGTATGTAATGGGTTTCCATATGGTTTTCTCATATTATCTGTGGTATCACAGTGTACAATAAATCATCAAGGAAGATTAATTTTGTGTTGGTGAGAAGTGTGTGAGGATATTGTGGTAATTAAAGGAATCAACAGGGAACTGTGATCCAAAACCAATTTATATTACCAGTTTGCTCTTTATGTTCACTTCATGTTCTGAATGCTTATTTTTTTCTGAGTTATTAAGCAATTATTTTTCTATATGGGTCAAGTCAGGGACATGCTCAAGTCAATTTCAGAGCTTGAAAGAAACATGGTAAAATTCACAATATCTGAGAGAAAGATGGAGAAAAGCTAAGAGAAGCATTTTCTAATTTATTCATTTTTATGTTAGTTTTAAAAGGATAATTGGTTTCAAAACTCTACTATGCGTGCTTATTGCATGTGCATGCTTAAAAAAGATATTTCTTTGAAAACAAAATAGTTATTCAAATGTGGTGAATTAGTAACTGGTACCAAATTAGTTGTGAATAAATTACTTCTAATGTAGCTAAATAAATCTATTCTAGAAAACAAAGATTAAAACATTAAAATCTTGCACCTGTCTACGTGCACACATTTCTATGTTTCTCTTTACAGTGAAACCAACATTAATTCACACAGACATGTATGTGAATAGCATTGGTCCAGTGAATGCTATCAATATGGTGAGTTTCCAAGTAAAATTCTTTGTCTATTTTATTAGCATGTTGAGAGAAAATGCGATGTCATGGAAATAGCAAGAAACATGCCAGTAAAAAGTTTAAGTTTAAAACTTTAGAAGTGAAAGATAGTCATCCAGATCCTTTTTTTCTTGTAATATGAAGATAACTAAATGTTAACTATTTTTGTTATGAGAATTAAGTAGGATTATATATATAATTAATTTGTGTAAACACGCTATGCTGTTGAAATTCATCAATCGGTGTTTACTTGCCAAGTGCTACTGACTACAAAATAGGATATAGTACTCAAATACTTATTAGAATATCGACAGTTTTGTTCAAATCAGAAATGTTTCTCAGATAAAATAGTGTGTCAGATGTAATAATAAATGTAATTCTGTTCTTATGTAACACTTTCTACCCAAATGTGAAATACAAAACTAGACTGGAGTCCAAAATATCATATAATAGAGAACATAAAATGGAGTAGAGCAGAATGAAGTACAACATAACATAATGTAATATAATATTCTATATTATACCATATTATATATGGTATAATATAGTGATATATTATACCATATTATATATGGTATAATATAGTGATACTATAACTTTNTATAGTGATATATTATACCATATTATATATGGTATAATATAGTGATACTATAACTTTAAAACCATTTTTACCAAACTAGCAATAAAGATGCTCTGCTATGTCAGAGAGATTGATATGCCACTTGAGGTGATATACCATCACCTGCATACTCCAAGCTAGTAAGTTTGCTTGTTTAATCATTAAACAAATTCTAACTTCTTTATAGCCATAATTCTCAGAATATTTAGAGTTCTGAAATAAATTATAAATATCTAAGAATTAGAAGCTATATAGATAGTTTATTTAAATGCAGAACTTTCTTGTTTTAGGAATAACAGTCCCCAGAACTGTTCTAGGATCAAAGATTGTGAAATATTGTTTTAAGACTCAAAGTTTTTTATTTATGGCTTTTCTTGCCAAAATGCAGAATATAAATTAATTAATTATTCTTTCTACCGGCACATCACTAATTGGTTGACAAAGGATTTCATAAAACAGGTTCTTTCCTCATTACTTGTAGACTGTAAAAAGGAAACTAAATAGTGAACAAGGGTAGAATGGCTTTCTGGGGTAGAAATGTAGCTAATCACAATGACACCCAGTGGGAGGTGGTGCAAGGAAAGAAAACAGAACAATGTGAATGAGACAAAAGACTCAGGCCTAATGGTCTGAATTTCACACCATACCTGCTTTTCTTTTACTGAAGTAAAGCACTCTCCAGTTTAGTGATATGTATACTTGATGGAAATAATTACAGTAATTTGTCACTATAGCATTTAAGAATGCATTTTGTAATAGAGATTAGCACAGTATTAGAAATTATTTTTAATTGTTAATTTCATCTTGTTTAGAGAAAAGAACATTACAAGTAAATAGTGAAAAAAACCTCTCCTTGGGTGTTTGTTCTCTGCCAGGCATGATGCAAAGGACCTTTTGTTGATCCTTTTTCTATCCTAACACAGCCTACCCAGTTAGGTTCTTTATGATCCCCATTTTAATATAGGCCAACTGAGTTTCCAGATTTCCTGCTTAGGACTTTTTTGCATATTCTGTACTTTGTTTCACTCTATAGCCGTGGTTCTGAATCTGGACTTTTTTTTCCCTTTCAGGGGATGTTTGACTGTGTCTGAAGGCAATTTTAGTTGTCATTACTTGGCAACATTGAGTGTGGGTTTGTGCTTTGCTACTGTCATCTAAGGAGTAGAGGCTAGAATTGCTTCTAAACATCCTACAATGCACGAGACAGCCCTCACAGTAAGGAACTAGCCAGTTCAAAACAACACAACGCTCTGCTCTATAGACATGGAAAGTAAAGGATTGTATCAAGGCTATGCTCTTTTGCCAGAACTCACTTAGACAGGTCTACTTTTTCATAAAAGTATCTACAAAAGATGGCTGAAATGGTAATCTCCTCAGCAAAACTCTAGCTTTCTTTTGGATTATTCAAAGCCAAGATAGCTTTGCTTCAGATTGGCAAAGAGAATAGGAATGAAATATACAAATACTCAACAATATAATCTTACTGTGTACAAATTTTCTGTTTTATCATTTCGTTAAAACAGGAATACACTATTGATATATTTTTTGCACAAACATGGTATGACCGACGTTTGAAATTTAACAGCACCATTAAAGTCCTCCGATTGAACAGCAACATGGTGGGGAAAATCTGGATTCCAGACACTTTCTTCAGAAATTCCAAAAAGGCTGATGCACACTGGATCACCACCCCCAACAGGATGCTGAGAATTTGGAACGATGGTCGAGTGCTCTACACCCTAAGGTATTCTTTTGCAAAAGGAAAGGAGTAATTGTTAGGAAGAAAACAAACAAACAAACACAAAAATCAGCCACAAGTCAAAAGAAAGAAAGAAAGAAAGAAAGAAAGAAAGAAAGAAAGAAAGAAAGAAAGAAAGAAAGAAAGAAAGAAAGAAAGAGAAAGGAAGGAAGGAAGGGAGGAAGGAAGAAAAAGAAATGTCAAGACTACGTCTTGGTTGGCATGTTATCAAATAGTATATGACATCACAACATTAGTTTTTTTCTTTCTGCTATCAATGAGCTTTATCAAAGCCCTAATTATAGGCAAAGCTTATTTTTCCACAGCTGTTGTGAAAACTTTTTTTTTTCTCACAACTGACCTGAAATTTCCTTTGTCTTGCAATATCATCTGACCTTTGCACCTGTCTTGGCTTTTTATGTGTTTGCCTGTTCAGGTACTTTAAAACACAAAAATTAAAACATAACTGGTCATCCTCAGGACTGCCACCTCTTATGCTTGGAAATATGTTCATTTCCAAAGAAATAGTTGCTAAAAGAGAATTTTTGATGTGTATGTCTCCATACATTCTTCTCTTTTTAGCTTCACAATAGCAAGCACCTAGAATCTATTATCTTTAGTCTCCTGGCACCCCACTTCCCATTATGTTAATAGGCTGTTTAACTTAATTTATTGTCTATCTTGGGAATAGACATACTTGGGAGAAAGTTGAAGGAGCTATCTTTCAGCCTCTGAAATTAAATTCTGAAATTAAATTTTGAAATTAGAGTAAAATGCTACTTTAATAAAATAATGATTTTATGCCATTATCTTAGCACTTCATACTTTGCATTGAAAACATTTTTTACATTGAAGTTTCTCGTTGGTGGGAGTACATTATTAGATAAAATAATAGGTGAGTACATAGTCTTAGGAATCAGACATCTGACTTTGGTTCTTAGCTCTCTGTCTTATTATCTGCAGGAACTAGGGCAACTCTCCAGCATTTCTATATAAAGGGACTTAGGGGCAGCTATCTCGTAGGAGGACTTTTGGTGTTAGAACCTTTGTTTGCCTAGTAAGCATGATGTTTTTACATGGTCACATTTTTATTTAGGAAAATTAAGTGAGAACTGATGGAAATTATTGGGAAAGAAAGCACAACCACACTGTCCCACCCTGTACCGCCTCTCCCCCAACCTTGGCACCACAACTGAGCAGACTCTTTTACCTTCATTTCTTTAATTTCTATAAAACAGAGATACTTATTCTGACCTTATGGAGTTGCTACAAGGACAAAATAGGGTGATAAGTAAAGTGATTGACATAGAGCCTGATACATAGTAAATATAGAAAAATTAAAATTATTTATACATTTTAATCAAAATAAGAATAATGCAATTCTAAATCTTCGTATCTGAGAACTTCTAGCTTCAAATGATTCATTTTAAATGTGCTTGCTCAGCATACAAAATATAATATTGAAAGTGGCTCCAAAATCTTTATCAATTATATCAGTTATTAGAAAAAGCCACAATTCCAAAATGAATTCATTCCAGGCATTTTATATTCATCATGGCTTTCGTAAACTTAGAGATATAGTAATAACTGAATTTTTATTTATTTATTTATTTATTTAGAGACAGGGTCTCACTCTGTCACCCAGGCTAGAGTGCAGTGGCATGATCTGGGTTCACCTCAACCTCTACCTCCCAGAGGTTCAAGTGATCTTCCCACCTCAGCCTCCCGAGTGGCTGTGACCACAGGCACGTGCCACTACACCCTGCTAAGAATTTTTTTGTATTTTTTTGTAGAGATGGTCTCACTATGTTGCCCATGTAGTCTTGAACTCCTGGGTTCAAGCAGTCCGCAACTCAGTCTCCCAAAGTCTGGGGATTATAGGTGTCAGCCATGTCATCTGGCCAATGTCTGAATTTAGAATCTAGTGGGTACAAAATTCCCCTGATACATCAGAGCTCGGTCCAGCTTTCGAAATATGAAGTCAATCATACTATCTCAAGTGTCTTTATTGTTCTTATAACATTGTAGTCATTTTTGGACTTAATTTGTGGAATCACTGCATTAGTTAATTATGAAAGCCACCTCAAAAGTGTCACTAACGGAGATTCAATCAAAGCTTGAATGTCTATATAGAGAGACGATTTTGTTCTGGCTATCTAAAATGAACTATGAGTGTGTTTGTGTTTTTGTGCATGCCCAAAGACATTTAGATCTGTATCTATGTTTATATCTGCAATTATATTATTTTCAATTTTAATAATTCCAGTTTAATTTGGAGTAGTAATACTAATAAAATGTCAAATTTAATTGTAGCTTCCTTTATGACTAAAACTATTCTTCCCTTTGAAGAGCATATAAATATATAGTAACAATGATTAAAGCCTCCAGTTTTGAAGGTAGATAATCCTGGGCCCAAATTTCAACTGTGCCTCTAGTTATGTGACTTTGGACAAGTTCAGGTACAATAAATGCATGATAATACTTGTTAAATGAGGAAACAATTCACTCTACCCAGTGCTTCATAGTTAATTAAGGGCTCAATAATTATTAAATATATTTTAACATCAGTAATTGCTCCGTTCTCTCATAGAATTGTAGATTTTTAATTGTTTTCAATTAAAAGTTATACTAATTGGAAAATCTCTTAAAAACAAATTTCCCTAAAATAATACTTTTATTACATCAACAATAATATCTGCACAGTGTAAGAAATATAGCTAAAAATATGAAATTTTAGAAATCATCAACCCATTACCATTACAATTTGAGACTACATTCATACTTACCCAGAGGTGGTAAAGACATCTGACTTTCAAATCTTCTCCCTCCTGGAGTTCCAGCCCAGGACTTGAGACTGAGAAAATCTGTATGCTTTAACAAGCACTAACTAAGAAGACTTAAACTAAGTAAGATTTACTGGCAAACATTTTTCAACTATGTCTGTGTATGTGCATTTAACATTTATTGTATTCTATCAGATATTCTACTCTATAATACCCATTTAATGACATCCTCTAGAATATCCTATTTCGTGACAGTGTAGTGTAGAATGAATGCCACACCATTGTGCAACACAGGTATTTTTAAACTCACCTTTAGCAATTAAAGCTAACAGCTAACAAGTTCTTACAAACAGAAGGTCCTGCTTTAATTAGCAGATAAGATCTTAGAATTATCAACATTCATTTACATGCAAACAGTAAACGAGCTTAAGTTCTTAAAACAGTTGGTTCTCTTAAATATATTCACTGAGCAGTTTCATGTGAGCAATTAATTTGCAAAGAGAAAAACCAAAACCAAAAACTTAAGTGATCATAAATTTTCAATAAATATAGTTGAGGTAAGTGAGGTGCCATTATTTGATCTGTGAAAATGAACAGACTAGATTAAGTCTTATGTAATTTTTTCCTGGACTTGGTGGATTTCTTCATTGGGGATTACTCTGTGTTTTCAATCACAATGTGAGATATTCTCTACAAAAAAAAAAAAAAAAAATCATTTAAAATTGTGCAAATTTACAATTTAAAATTATGTCTAAAATCCATCTTATGTTTAATATCTTTCTACTTAGGTTGACAATTGATGCCGAGTGCCAATTACAATTGCACAACTTCCCAATGGATGAACACTCCTGCCCCTTGGAGTTCTCCAGTTGTAAGTAATATTCCTTCTCCATTTGTATCCTCCCTCACTTACAGTCTTTCTGATTGCCATGTTAATTAATTGAAAGAAACATAACAAATTTCAAAGTTGTATTAAGTTATGTTACTGACTTCAATGATTTTGACCATCTCTGTCATCCTAATCCCAGCTTGCTCCGATTAGAGTGATTCCTGCAAAAGAAGGACTGATTTTATTAAGAATTACAAATAGGTTTCATTGAGTTGCATACTTTTAATATATTGGTTGCCTAGAGCCTTTTTTTTTTTTTGTAATGGATTGTAAGACCAACACTGGACTCAATAGAAAGGGTGCAATCTTTAATTATATATCCTCTTCCTTTTTCTCCTATGGGCCTAGGAAGGGACTATAGCAGCACGTTGCTAGATAAGGTCTACCCCACAGCAAAATTATTTCATTGATAACATATATGTGAACTACTATTTGACACACAATAAGATCAAATATAAAACCATTATTTTTATATTTATTATTTTTATCAGATAGATAATAGAATGTAGCAAGAGGATCCATGATGATCTAATGCAGATTATGCTTTAGTAACCTTTACAGATATTTTCTGCCTGAACCAAAGTCAAGCAAACTTAAATTTCCCAAAACGTTTTCCTTACTATTTGTTCAGCATCCATGAAAGGTCAATCACTTCTTTTAAAATTTTTGTCTGCCAGTTGTGCATATTGGACAGAATAAAAATCTGATTATAGATTTTAAAATTATGTTTGTAGAAAGGTAATTTCTCAACCAGGGAGTCCACTAAGTCATAGTAATCACAGTTTGAAAAAAGTTGATGATCAGAGAAGTAATCACATGTTTATCTTTTCATCAATACCAGAGGAAAACAGAGGACAAATATCACTGTACATCATATTTATCTAGAAAAATTCTCATTATAAAACTTATTTCATGTTTTACTGAATCAAAGAATAAAATATATTTAATTATAAAGTTAAAGCTTCCCTGAGTTTTAGAGAAATTAGCTTTGCTTATTTTTAATTTTCCAAGTGGGACTACTTCTTTCTTGTGTCAGCTAAAACTCAAGAACTGTTGATTTCTGTGGCATCAGGTGGCCAGTTGAAAATGGTCCTCTGAACCCAAACACAATTTAATATTACTTATTGCTATCTGAACAATTCAGTTACCAGCACATTCTCTGCACAAAGTTGCCTCATATCATCATTGTTTGTTGTTTTGTTTTGTTTTGTTTTGTTGTTTTTGACAGGGTCTCATTCTGTTGGCCAGGCTGGAGTGTGCAGTGGTATGATTTCGGCTCGCTGCAGCCTTTGCTTCTGGGGCTCAAGTGATCCTTCCACCTCGGCCTCCAGAGTAGCTGGGATTTTAGGAATGCACCACCATACCCAGCTAATTTTTGTATTTTTTGTAGAGATGGGGCTTCGCCATGTTGCCTGGATATTACCACTGTTTTCCTCAATTTTCATCACATCCTGTCATACCCCTCTCCATCCCCTGCAATAGTTCTCTACAGACTCTTTTTTTCCTCCCTCTTTAATTAATATAAACATATAATAGACAAAGCTGCATCAAAGGGAATAGAGAGGAGGAACTATGTGGGATTTTATTCCGAGTACTCAGTCAGTGTTCATAATCAAACTAATCTTTACATCCCGTTATTATTTATTTTCACATAATAACTGGCATTACTAGTACACAAACTGTTAAAATGGTTTCTGGTTTTCATTTATTTTCTTGAAAAAGTTAATTCTGCAGTTGACTTCATAATAATGTTTGTCCATTCAACAAATATACATTGACCATCAATTCCACGAGATAAGTACTATTATCCTCCCTATAAGGGAACAAACAATTTAGGAGGAAAAATATCCACTTATCTAAGGTAGAATGGCTGGGAAATGGTACTCATAACCACTACTTTATCTCACCTGCCAGTGTGATGTTTTCAACGAATACACTTTCTGTTCTATTAGTACAAGCTCATTGATATCGTCCTCTTAGCATTTCTACTTACTACTACTTTTAATTGTGTATTTCTGTGTCTATTAAAATGGAGTCCTGACAAATTGAGAAAGAAAGATAATAAATAGTTTAGTTTATTTTTTCCATCTATCTTCCACCTCAAATGCATCCTTTGGAGAAGTTTTGAGTCTGTTCTGTCTTACTATTTTCTGTTTCCATGTGACTCAAAATCTTGCTCTGTTAACTGCCTTTCACTGTGATACAAGACTTTGTATTTCTACTATTTATTATGGACTGGTCAGTTGGTATGTGCTATTCCAGATGATGGAAAATATGCATATGGCATATATAAAACCACATGTAGTATACCTTCTATGTCATTTAAATTATTTTCAAGAGTAAATTTGACCTTTGAAGTTTTGAATCTTACTTCCCATTAGGATGCAATGTCATTGTAATTTATGTCCTCACTGCAATGCCCTTTGGTCCAAGATCCTCATCTAGCTTGTAACTATCTTTCTCAGTCTTTACCTCTGTGTCGTGTTCATAGAAGATTGTTGCTATGTATTGCTACATATGCTAATTTATAATAATTTTTAATGTGAGCTTTCCTATCTCATGGCAGATGGTTATCCACGTGAAGAAATTGTTTATCAATGGAAGCGAAGTTCTGTTGAAGTGGGTGACACAAGATCCTGGAGGCTTTATCAGTTCTCATTTGTTGGTCTGAGAAATACCACTGAAGTAGTGAAGACAACTTCTGGTAAGATGCACTTGCAAAGAATTTCAAGTGACCTTTCCAGAGTTGAAATTTTGGTATATATGATTTAGAAGGTTTTTCAATACCTCTCTATGAATGATAATCAGAAAATTAAATGAAGTGTTTTAATTTTCTAGAGAAAATTATAATTGAAATTCAAGTAGAATAGATAAATATAAATATATTCTACCAATTTGGGCAAATTGGATTCAAATTGGATTAGTAAATTATTCCCTAATTTATTTAAGGAAAAATGAATACCAATTATGAAAAAAGAAAATATTTATTAGAAGTACTTTTTTTAGAAAGTATGTTTCCTAATGTACTGAAATCGCCACATTTCACACAGGAAGAGTGAATTTTTTACGAATGCAGAAAAGTGAGCATAGTGGATATGGACCCATTCTCCATTCAGTAGTTTAATATTTTAAACTTATCCATCAGTGGATAACAGAACAATTCTTGAGTATCAGAGAGGATTGGGTTCAAATCCCAGTTGCATCAGTTATAAGCTATAGACATCGGGCAAATGTATTGAATCTCTGAGATCAGCTTTTCCAGATGCCTAATGTGCATTTAAAAAATTGCATCACAGGGAGACAGTGTTTATGCAAAATATAAATAAAATGAAATGCTTAGAATGATAGCTGGCACTTAGCACTTGGTTAATAGTAGCTCTTACTAATACTAATTATGATTATTGGATGTGCATGATAATATGGTCAGGAATTGAGATTTATTTTAAGACAAGCTAAAAGTAAATATTTTTATATTAAATCTCATAATTTCTAATAGTATCAATTATTAATTTAAAACTCTATGTCGGGCAACTTACATACGTTTCCAGACCAGATCTGTCTCATGGGTGGCCAGTTTGAACTCTCAACAATGCTGCTTACATTTTCTATGTAGATTAATCCAACTACTCCTTTTAAAATTATGTTAATTTATATATGTTTAAATTTCAAATACAAACATTGTGTTCTCAGCTTACCATCTATTAAGATGTTATTTGAAACATATTTCCAAGAGTTGAGCTGTTTTATGTTGATTTAGTCACAAACACCTGATCATTTTCTAGAATTCATAGGAAATATTTTTTGCATGTGGAATAATTTGGAATCAGGCCTTCATCTACTTTACAGAGAGAAGCAAATAAAGGACCTACACAAAGATGGAAATTTATGATTCTACTTTCAAAAGTACCATCCTCCAAATCAAAGAATTATCTGACTGTAACATTGTTTTGAGCATTTGCAAATGTCTCATAAAGGCTCTTTTATTTGGAAAAAAGAATCTGAAAGAAGGTCATAGTAATGCTTGAGTATATTATTTTAAAATGGCCTTCTGTTCCCTTATGCACGAGAAACCTGACCATCAAGTATTAGAACATTTCTTTTTTTTTTAAGAAGGAGTCTCGCTCTGTCTCCAAGGCTGGAGTGCAGTGGCGCGATCTCGGCTCACTGCAAGCTCCGCCTCCCTGGTTCACGCCATTCTCCTGCCTCAGCTTCCCCAGTAGCTGGGACTTTAGGCGCCCGGCACCACGCCCGGCTAATTTTTTGTATTTTTTAGTAGAGAGGGTGTTTCACTGTGTTAGCCAGGATGGTCTCGATCTCCCGACCTCGTGATCCGCCCGCCTAGGCCTCCAAAAGTGCTGGAATTACAGGCGTGAGCCATTGCGCTCGGCGTAGAACAATCTTTCATTTGATTCAAAAAGGAAAAGTTAAGGATTGCCTTAGAACTGAAGTCTTCCACCTGCGAAAGAAAACACACACACACACACACACACACACACACATACAAACACACACACACCAGGTAAAATTAATCTCCAAATCTTCATGCTTCCAGATGAGAAATTGGCCATTAAGTTCTGTTGTATATTCATATTTCTACAATTATTCCAGGACTCTAAAACAGAACCCACAAACTCATGACTAGAAGGTTTCTTGTTCAGTTGTTTTGAGCCCAAGAGTGGTATGAAGGACAAATGGTGGAGACAGAAGGGTTGAGTTTACATCACAGAGCCTAACATTACCACCTCCCCAATGTCTCGTGTGGAGAATGATCTAGGGAATTTACTATCTATTAAGAGACACTTGTGGGAGAAAATTATCTACTTGCTTTAAGCATAGCAAAAAGAATTAACAAGGTCCCTCAAGGCTATTAATCTTCCTACAGAAATCACAGCAAAACAGTATTGAAAGATACTACGTTTCACAGTGTGTACCATCATGTAACTGATCTCATTAACTTCTCTGTGCGACCTAATATTGTGGATAGCCTCCATAGTTGGCCTTCTCTCCCACTCCTCACCCCGCTGGTTTGTATTTTGTGTGTAGTACTATTTCAATGGGCTCCGTGAAGAGAAAGGGCTGAATTGAGCATTAATGTTGATAATGAAAGGCAGCCTGATTTCTGTGACAGCTGATTTTTTAATGATTGGAAGTTTTTTCTCGATATTTGCTTGATTTTTGATGCTATTCTTATCTTCAAAGCATAGCTCTGTAACTAATGAATGTCTACAAGGAAGTTATGTTTACAACTTTCTTGGGAAATTATCAGGAGCTCAATCTTAGCCAATTATAACATGACTTTCTTTTACACTTGTGGTAAATGTATCTCCCTTTAAAATGCCTCTTTTGTAACTGGGCAAGAATATTGCCAAATTGCGACATAGCTTAGTGAAGGATTTTCCAACCCTTATTCATTCAAGCTTTGTTATATCCAAGTAGTGACTGTACTTCTGATTCCTATTTTTTCCTTTAATTGATTCGTGTGTGTGTGTGTGTGTGTGTGTGTGTGTGTGTGTGTTTGAATGCACAATGAATTTTATTATTTGTTTTAACTTTTAGGTTCAGGGGTACATGTACAAGTTTTCATATAGGCAAACTTGTGTCACGGGGGTTTGTTGTACGGATTACTTCATCACCCAGGTATTAAGCCTAGTATCTATTATTTATTTTTCCTGATCCTCTCCCTCCTCCCAACCTCTACCTTCCCAAAGGCCCTAGTGTCTGTTGTTCCCTTCTATGTGTCCATGTGTTATCATCATTTAGCCCCCACTTACAAGTGAGAACATGCGGTATTTGGTTTTCTTTTCCTGTGTTAGCTTGATAAGGATAGTGGCTTCCAACCCCATCCATGTTCTTGCAAAGAACATGTTCTCATTTTGTGTGACTGCATAGTATTCCTTGATACATGGTTTTTTTAATGAAATTAATTTTTCAAAGGAAAGTTAATACAAGGACCATAATTGGAAAACCAGAACATTTGACAAAAATATAAGTGATATAAAAATATGATTTAAAAACAAGTGAGTACTCTTACACTTTAAGTGCATATATTTGTGTTCCCTAGACTTTGAATATGTTGAAAACAAGAGAAAGACAGAGAAAAGGATATTAGAGCTTGAGTAAACAGCAATTAGCGCCAAATCAAGACATTCTCTTTGATATAAACAGAATAGTAGAAGAAGAATTTCACAGGAGAGAATTTACTCACCAGGAAATTTAATGCTATGTGAGAGTCCTTGCATCCACCACCTGAATCACCTCTTTTAATACTAGTTTTATCTGTACTACAGTTGAGAAAAATATTTCCCCTGAGGTAGGTCGATAAGATTTGAAGAATATTTTTAATTCGTTGTCAATATGCTAGAACAGATTCTGGATCCATGATTTCTTCTTCAAACTGTAATTCCTTCCTGATTGTTCTATATCTGGGAGAGAACAACCATTGCCCCAGTGAGCCAAGCGTGAACACTCAGAGTCATGTCTCTGCCTCCCACATCTAATGAATCATGAAGGCACTTATGCTTCTGAAATATCTTGTGTAACTGTCCTCTTTTCAGTTGCCATTGCCACTGTCCTAGTTCATGATTTTGTCTGCTCTCATCTGGAATGTGTCAGTAGCTTATTAAGTTATGTGCCTGTTGTCAATTTCTCTCTCATCTCCAGTGTATGCTTTTCACCTTAATTGTAAAAGCTAGCACTTACTAAGCACTAACTACATGCACCACAGCAAGCACCATGTGTAAATGATCTGCTTTCTCATAACCATAGTTACATTTACTGTTAACACTGATGGTATCACTGCAGATGAGAAAATTGAGACTTTGAGGGGTTCATTTACCTGCAGGGATCAAGTTCAAGTACCGGGACAGAAACTCAAAGTCATCTGCTCTGAGATTCATGCTCTTAATCACAACACTATTTGACTCCCATCATGGCCCAGTGAGCCCCTGATATGTCCCTTCCTCATGTCTCAATAATTCGGTAGGTTCAATTGAGCGCAAGCTATTGTTTCTAGTATGTAAGAATCTGGTCGCAGGAACTTTCCAGCCTTGTTTTCTATAATTTCCCAGCTTGTGAAAGAACCAATCTGTGAATACTTTTCTGTGTTTAACCAGTCTTACACTCACATTGAATCTCAATCTCTTTCTGTTTTGAATGGCTTCTTAATGCATCACTACCATCTCATCTCTATGACTTTAAGGCTTAAATCAATGGCATCTCTTCAACAGTGCCTTCACTGATCTTAATACCAAAACAACTTGAAGCAGTTTTTAAGAATGTTCACCACTGGAGTCAGACAGCTCAGGTTTCAACACCAGCTTTGCCACTTACTAGTGGTGTGACTTTATATAAATCATTTAATATATCCGAGCCCAAAATCACCAGTATCCACAGGGTTGCTCCAAGAATTAAAAAACATACTGCATTAAAAATGTGCCTGCCAAATGGGAAGAGCTTGGCAAATGGAAAGCAACAATATTACTATTATTATCACTATCATTATTATTCCATTAACTCCTCCAAGAGCATTGTCACCCGCCTTAAGAAAACATGATTTCTGCCTTGTGTTGCTTGGGCACTTGTTTTACCCTTCAGTCTCTGACCCCTTCCTCCACTACATAAGCTTCACAACAGAAACTTTTTAAAATCATCTCCAAGCCAGTCACCAGAGTGGTAGTCATCATGGACTATTAACCTGGTGGCTTACTTAGAGGTGATTATAGATAATTGTTATATTAATCACTTGTGACAATTACATTGATACAACAGTATATCATTCATCAATGAAATACATAATGCAGAATGCTATTATCTATGTTTTCCATTGCTCATTGTGTACTCTAAACTAGAAGAGTTTACTCTTTGTGTCATGTTGCCACGGCCAGCTCATCAAATTCTATCCATAATTTTTGACTCTTTTTTCTTCTCTGTTGTCATCCTGAGATGTGGGCTAGAAAAGTGGACAAATGGGTTTCTTACAGGAAACCTACATTAGTGGGATCCTTGTGCCATCATAATGAATCACAAAGAAATATACCACATTTCTCCCAAGTCAGAATACCACTAAATCATATTGTCTTTAGCAATGCATCCGAAACATCAGGGTTTCATGAAACATCTTCGTAACTATTTTTGGCATAACCATGTAAATTATTTTCTGTTTTTGTTGTTTTTAATCCCACTTTCTTCTTAGATTCCATGTTCTAGTTATATTTTCCTGATTTTTATCACAAGGAATATATAACTGGGAAAATGAAATTTATCTTCCTTTCTGCCAGTGACATGCAGATCACAATCGCGAAACACCAGCTCCATGGATGAAGTTCATGCTTGTTGCCTGATTTCTACAATATCCATATTCTGTATCTTTAAATGCTATGCATCATCATCCCATCATACTGTTCCCTTCCCTGAGGTTTTCTTGCTATGTTACACCTATCCCAAAGTCTCTGTTCCTATTTATTTTATTATTTAATACCAAGCTCAAGTCCAATCTTCTCTGCCTACATCAATATTTACATATGAATAAAATCCTTCCTCAAATAGAGAACAATAGCTTCCACCTTTTAGCTTGTTTCAATTTAAATGTCCTTGGTAAACTAAGGAGACATGCGTAAAACTTGACTCATCATTTAGATGATCTAGTTTGGCAGAAAAAAAGGAAGGTAAAAAAAAATACGAGTTAACGGTACTTTTTAAATTGAAGAGGTTGAAAGGGAAAAACAACAACAACAACAAAAACTAAATGAAAAAAAAAAAAAAAAACTAAATGAAAAAAGAGAAATAAACAACTACAGCACCAATCCTACAATCTCTTGTTACTCCTGTGTCTCAGTGAGTTGTGAGCCTATTTTAGTCAATACTAAATTTTTCAAACTACTTGAAGCAGCGTAATATCTTAAAATAAACCAGTGGATGATTGCACAGTAATAGATTTTAATTTTATTTTTAAGCTTCAATTTAGAAAGTTAGCTTTGGTCTCAGAAGAGAAAAGTGTATGAATTATGTAAATAGAGCTGGGCCTAGAGCAGCCATGGGGAAGTCACTTTCCCTCCCTGGAATGAAAGTTACTTATCTATAAAAGGAATGCATTTGATTAGATGCTTCTTTAAAGTCCTTGTCCTCAGCATTTATTCATAATCCCTGATATACCCAAGGTTACACTGTCAATGTCCTAATGTAAAAGCCACTTTCTTTATAAATGAATATTTTTCTAGAATGTTTTTCCATGATCAAGTTTTCAATAAAATTTCAAAACAAATACAAAAGCAAACTCCTTGGAATTTTTAATTTAGAGGAAGCAGTCCTCCCCCTCTATTTTGTTCTTAGTGATATGTTATTACACACATTAAACAAAAATGTTAACCAAAAATGATAACCTATTTTCTTTCCATTGTGATCCTGGAATATTCGTATGTTATGTTAAAAATCACACATTTGGATTTTAAATTCCAAGGTTGTGTTCACACTATCTAGCAGGGAGATAGTTTTTAAGGGGTGGAGGCAGATGGCATAGAGAAGTTCTGTGAAATCAAAGGAAAATTGTCTGGTTTCAAGGTGACACATGTCATTTCTGCTTATGTTCTATTGGCAAGAACTAGTTGCATAATCCTATAGAGATAAAATGGGGTTGGGAAATGTAGCTCCGTTTTGAGTTAGGAAGGGACAATGGATTTTATGACTTTCTAGTATCTATGTAATACACACAATGGTATTTTATTTCTCACAAAAGCTTCTGAGAAAGATATTATTTTTCCATTTGATAGATGAGGAAACTAAAGTTTAGATGGGCTAAGTTATTTGCTCAAGGATATTCAATGGGTAGAGTTATTTATTCAGATCCAGAATTTTTACTCCATAAAGAGATAAATTAAAATAAAAACTATTCCTAAGCTTGATAAAAGCTACTTTTACAGAGACTTGCAACAATGAAGTATTAGCACTTAATATGGTAGCCATATATATGAATCAACAGTATGTTAAACTGTAGGAATAGCAATTATGTTTAGATATAATAAAAGTATCAAGTGAGAAACTTAATTTAGCAATTATATCCTTTCATTTTTCATTAAAGTTATTTACTGCTTAGAAGATAGTATTATTTACTAGTTAAGTGGTCAATACTAGTCACTGGTTAATTGGATCTGCACATGACCATTCAAATCTGGCTTTAACTAAAAAATTATTGAATCCAGTGTATTTGTGAAAACTTGTTCTTTGAAAAAAAATCCATTTGAGAGACTATATAATAAGTGGTTTGCATGACTACTATTTATAATAAATTTAAAAATTAATATTTTGTCAGTCTATCAGAAGCAACCAGATCAAAAAATCATTTTTTTAATCCAAGTTGCTGATATTTTCTAACTCAACTGAAAATCCTATTTTGCTACATTTAAGAGAAATTTACATCAATGTGACTGATATAACTAACAGATCTCTCCTAAGCAGCTACTGCCCCAAAATAAATTTGAAAGAAATTTTTTTTGAAAATGCAAAAATGTGAGAGAATGAAGACTGAGCCTTTAGAGATGATACTCTACATGTAAACTAATTGAAGATTGCTTTTACCCTATTTGACGTAAGCAAATGATTTCTTCATCTTAGTCTTGCAGTTTCAGAAAATATTGCTATTCAGCATTGCAGATATGCACTTTTAAGCATATCACAGACTGGAAATGGGCAGCAAATAGCAATGAGGAAAATAATGTATTCTTTTTAACATATTTTACCTTCTTTTCTTTAAAAGGAAATTTTTATGAAGGCCACAACATTGTGTCGCACAACATTCTAGAAAAGAATTTGCTGGGCATACAGACTAGGGGCTGACCAGAGTTTATCTGCCATTTTCACCTGCCACTCATGTAATATATTTCATTTAAGAGATCAAGAACATCTAATTTTAGTGGTACATCCAGCAAAAGAGAAACAGTTAGTAAAACCCAAGGAAAAAGGATTGACCATTATGTTAAACATGGTTTACAATGTCACTTTTTTGTTTGCTTTCATTTTATTTTATTTTATTTTAATATTATTATTATTTTTTTGAGACAGAGTCTCACTTTGTCACCCAGCCTGGAGTGCAGTGGTGAGATCACGGCTCATGCAGCCTCCACCTCCCAGGTTCGTGCCTCAGCCTCCCAAGTAGCTGGGATTACAGGTGCATGCCACTACACCTGGCTAATTTTTGTATTTTTAGTAGAGATGGGGTTTCACCATGTTGGCCGAGTTGCTCTCGAGCTCCCAGTCGCAAGTGATTCAGCTGCCTAGGCCTCCCAAAGTGCTGGGATTACAGGTGTGAGCCACTGTGCCCAGCCTGGTTTGTTTTTATATATGGATATCTCTGCTGTTCAAGAAATTGACAGTGCTTTACAGTTAACATAGAAAACACATCATAGATGTCTAATTTTTCACATTTCTCTGTTTTCCAATTTATCCACTCCAAAATTAACTACTCTTTGCAGTACACCATGTTCCACAATGATGACAAGAAGATATACTAAAAAGTTCTATTCTCTTAAAATTAGTTCTTCTTCCATGCCCGCTACACACCTAATTGTTTTGCCTATAAGCACTTCACTAGCAGCTTTATCAGATGTCTTTCTTTAGAAACACTGGAGTACAATAAATAAGTTATATTGCTGACAAGACTCAAAGATGAAAGCTCCAGTTTAGACAAGTGAGTTTACTGGATTAGTTTCCAAACATAATTTGTAATCTGCCTATACTCACATGACTAATAGCACCATGTACCAATGATGTACTTTCATCATTACATCTACTATTCATTGCTAAGTGGTGAAGAGCTATGTACTGTAAAAGACAATGTGCAATTCAGGAACTGTGTAATGGTTCCTTGTTAAAGAGGTAATGCAATCATGGACACCAATTGTAATCGCCCAATGATCACTTTTCCTTGTGGGTGGTTTCCTGTTACCAGTATTAGTGACTAAGAGTGAAGTATGATTGGTACAAAAATAAAATTTTAGGGCTGAATCTTAAAGACCAAGCCCAGGTGTAATTTCACTTACAGGGAAATCACTCCAAAGAGGTAAAGTCAGAGCTTCTGAATTGGCAGCCAATTATTTGACTCCTGCCTGTGGCATGGGGCTTCAGGATGGGTAGAGTTAAATTTTATTTTATTTCTCAGCTAATATTAAACAACTGAGAATTTTCATGGGAAATTTAAAGACTTTTATATCTTAAACATCTGCGAAAGCCCTTATTCCCATGTAAAAACATTTATGTAGAGCTGAATTGTCACCTGTCTCAACGTGTGGGTGATACAATCTCCAGTTTACCAAAGTCTCTACTACTCCCTGTCCTATTTCCTATTTTTGGAGTTATGTTTTCTTCTTGAGTTACTGTTTTCATATTTTGTAAAGCAATGTGTATGTGTATCACTATAAAAATGGGGAAAATTAAAGATAATTAATCTCAAAATGAGATCGTGTATATATCTGTAGAGATGAAGAATATCATTTTATCTTTTACAATAAAAGATAACGGGAGGCTGAGGCGGGAGAATCCCTTGATCCCAGGAGGCAGAGGTTGTGGTGAGCTGAGATCGGGCCATTTGCACCCCAGCCTAAGCGACAAGAGCGTAATTCAGTCTCAAAAATAAATAAATAAATAAATAAATAAGATAAATAAAGGGCAAAGAGGATTTTTCTATCACAAAATGACACTCTAAAAAATGAATCCTAAAAGCATGACTCAACCAAAGTTTGCCTGAATATAAATATTAGGTGAATTGCAAAGAAGTACCAGAATCTTGTCAATCTAGGTCTCACCTCCTTTTGACATTCTGCAACTGGGCTTATGTATCATAAATATCTAACATAAGCAATTTTAAGTTCATTCAGTTTATCTCTACTTCCACTTTCATGGAAGATGAATTTTGAATAAAAATAAAATTGGGAAGTTCTATATGTGGACATCTGTGCCTGTAGTCTTCACTGTCATTTAGTTTCTTTTTCAACTCACATGTAAGTAGCTAAAAGCTTTGTTGCCATTTTTGCTTTGTTGCCATTTTGCTTTGTTGCCATTTTGCTTTGTTGCCATTTTCTTGCACATTAGCAGTCTTGCATTGTCAATCAAATCGATACTGTGTCCTTTTGTAGTTTTCTGAAGATCTACGTAGTTAATGTTCTGCAATAAAATCCTATTCTTTACTTACTTTGATAAAATGAGGCAGTTGCGTATAGAACTTTACATACCCTATGATTCCTATGTAAAGGTTTACATTTTTGTTGCAGTATCTGTAGCTGAATGACCTTAAGGAAGTCATTTTCTCTTTGAACCTGCAATTTCTTCACCTCAAAACAAATAAAAATCAGACTAGACTGATTTTGAAGGTCTATTTCACTCATAAACCACTGTCATATTTCCTGGTATTTAGCATCTCTGTTATGAAGCAAACATCTGGTGGGTATTTGCGTTCTCTATGTCCCCCAGAATTCCTAACAAAACTTTTGCCATGTTTTTTTTATTATGTCCCGTTCAGAAATTAACAGATCTACTCTGTCTGTCACATGTGGAGATCTTAGGTGAGAGAAGGGGGCCAGGGTGTTGCCATAGCGATGGTTGATAAGCTAGCTAAGGTCTGATAAAGTGAATTCAGCATGAAAACATAAACCTGCTGTGAATGGGAGGAGCAAGGGCAGATGCTAACTGAATTTATGTGAATGAGAAATTGGGGATGGGGTGAAGGTAGGACAGTGGCTGTGACATGGCTTTCAGAGAAGAAGGAATAGACACTTAGGTCTTCAAACAGGAAGAAGACTTGCAATCAAGAGTGCATAAAAGGACCTTAATTTATTAGCTTATTATTTTGTTTTAAATATTTTAATTGTATAAATTGGCTGAACTTGTATAGTCCTGTGAATCAGCACTCAAAATAATAATGGCACTACTACCTCTACAATAATAGTAATAATGATGATAATAATAATAATATGTGCTAACATTGTGAAGCACTTCGTATACATCAGCTCATTCATTTTTCATAGCCATTCTATAATGTGATGCTCATTTTCCAGAAGAAATTACCAGGTACAATCAACCTTGTAGTAAAATTGACAGAGAGGGTGGGAACCTTGTGCAATATCATGGTGTAAGTTACTGAATAGGCACTCATCTTTCCTGACTGACAGTCTGATTCCAATTATGAATTAAACACCAAGGGGTGTGTGTGTGTGTGTGTGTGTGTGTGTGTGTGTGTGTGTGTGTGTTTCCAGACAGACTTACTCTTGGCTCTATTTCTTTATCTAGTGTGTAATTTATGATTTATGTTCCTGTTATTGTTTTGACATCTATCCATCTATCTATCTATCTAAACTATCCTTCATCTATTTATCTTAAGCTGATTGCATGTAAGTATGGTAGAATCAGTCTATATTGGTCAGCTTAATCTAGACAATGCTATGGTAGCAAATAACCCTCAAAATCTCAGTGGTTTAAAGTAACAACAATCTCAATTGTTCTCCCTCCTGTGTTTCTTTATTCTGTGGTATATCATTCTCATAAGCCAAAGGGGAAATAATAGAAGAGTAAAATGGTCCTTAAAGCCTCTGCTTTGTGGGTCTTAAGTGATTTTGACTCATATTCTACTGACCAAAGCAAATCCCATGAACAAGTCTGATGTCCATGGAATATGATGCACAATGCTTTCACACAAAGGGACACCAGGGAAGGCCTCTATAGGGATGGACTTTGTAGAAAGGGGAAGCAAATATCTGGACTACAAAACCATCACCAACAATTAACAATAGTATAATCCTTTATACTACACGTGACTCGCCTACCTGGCCATGTCAGAGGGCCCAGTCACCAGTTCTCATGAAGTCTTCTCTAGAAGCAGTGGGGCAGGCAATACTCTGTGACATTTAATTCTGCAGTATGAGACCGTAACTTTGACAAAGATCCCATCTTCTTAAAGAGGTTGAAAGGAATTCCTAATCATGTGAATGGGGAACAGAGTCCCAGGCTTGTGATTTGCCAGTTTTAGTTTCTGTTGGTTTTCCGATCTCAAGATCATGTGTCAGGATAAGTTACTTTTAATAAGAGAAAGGGATACCATGCTCACAGAGAAAATATAGCCCAAGCATGAAAATATCTGTCTGAGAATTATCCTCTCAAAAAGAGACTGTTTTGGGTCAAGCCTGTCTCACTCTGTCAGTGACCTATAGCATGATTTCTAATTTATGTAAAATTGGTTTCAGAAGAGCAGGTGAGAACACATGATATTAACATGAAAATGATTGTAGGGTGATGGGAACTGTCATATTTTATAAACATAAGCAAAATTTTCTTTGTTGTACTGCTGGAACAGCTTTATTAATTACAAGTCCAAAATATTGGTCCTGTACTAAATTCAATGTTACAGTTATTAGCCAGTGGTAACTTCTAAGAAACGATAAACCAGAATCATCCCCTTATCAGTAGGAGGAAGTAATTGAACATGATTTAATAAAGAATGGCCACAAAATAATGTAAAGGTCAGATTGTCTTGATTGTTATTATTTTTTGCATGGAAAAATATCCTTAATGTCCCTAACAGTCCTGTGTAAGAGGAAGATATTGTCAAAAAAGTAGTTTCCAGCAACTTTTAAAATGTTTTCCTGTATTTAATCTTAACAATCGAGCTATGATTTAACCTTTTCTTTTATGAAGCATTCTTAAATTAATTATGTTCCTCTATTTTATAGATAAAGTACATGAAGCATAGTGCTAACAATAATTTAAAACATTGCCATATGGCCAGTTATTAGTAGAACTAAAGCTAATTAACAAGCATAGGGAACCCCAAGCAACTGTTCTGTCCTCTACCCAAGACTGAATTAGTACAAAACAGAATTGCCATTTCATTGGTTGACATTGAATAATTGAGTACTAAGAGATATTTTGGTCCTAAAAATCTGCCACTGTTAATATATGCACAGATAAGTAGTGTTCGTAATGATATGATGATGATAATGATGATGATGATGATGCAGATACTAAAGCCAACCGTTGTTGGGCATTTCACATATGAAAGACACCGTGCTAAGCACTTCACTAAAACTGTAAACCTGCAACAAATTTTTGCAGGGTTTTGAATTATAGATTCAAATCCTGAGCCAGTAGTTGATTTGAGAAGTCAGCCCCAGAATTTTTGTCAAGTCTTATTTGTAGGTAGTGGTGATTTGGTATAGCAGTTTTGTGTATTTTTTTCTCCTCAAATCTTTTTCTGCCATCCATAGTAGTTTTATCAAGGAAAAAAAAAAAAAAAAAAAAAAAAAAAAAACAACTATTGATATTCACAGAGGTTCCAATGCTGTGTGTGTGTGTGTGTGTGTGCATGTGTATCTGTAATAAACATGATAAAAACATGTATTTTCAAGGTACTCATGCCAATTATATACTGTAACAACCTGATAAGTTTTATTGACTGCAATTAATGGCCATAGAGGTTTGATAATTAACTCTAACCTAATATGCCTAGTTTTCTTTTTATAAAAACAAGAATGAGGCAGTAACAGGTGTAACTTGATCAAGGACATTTAAAATGCTTCCCATAACTGGACATATTATCTATGTCTCAAAGGAAAACTCTGGGTATAATTACATAGGTGCTATAATAGCACAACTAGGCTAGAGGTGAGAAGATCTGGCTTTAAGTCCCTGGTAAACTTATGAACATGTGAATATATTTGAGCAAAACTCTCTCTCTCTCTCTCTATATATATATATATATATGCATATATGTGTATATATGTATATATGTATATATATGTATATATATGCATATATATGTGTGTGTGTGTATATATATATGCCAGTAAGCAAATTGACACATGAAATAAATGAATCATTTTTCCCAACTCCACAAGAAGCAAGACTGAGATTGTGAGTCAAGTTCCTGCTTCTCACTCCTGGGTTCCTGTGATCAGATTTTGTCATCAGCACTTAAGAAGGATGACAAGCTGATAACTATCAACGGTGTTATTAAAGCAACACAAGAGGCAAAATTCTGACTTTTCTGTCACTTTGGTGGAAAATTGCTATTAAAAGATGAAGGCTAAATGTGGAAATAAAAGGATAAAGAATGCCTCACTCAGAGGAAGCCAGAGGAAGGCGGTATTGGGATGGTCCCTAAGATTAATGCACTTTAACCTAAAGTGAAAAAGGGACCTGTAGCATTGGACCGTCTTGAAGTCCCCAGGGGCATTTGAGAATGCTGGACCCAGTTAAATACAGTCCTTTAACTCATTTGGGAATTGAAAATTAAACTTTCAGATAAGAAATATAGGATGAAAAACAATTTGAAATTAGACTCCACAGAGAGATATAGAGAAATATTTAAGAGACTTATCCTTTCATATTAAAACATTCAATGCATTCTCTTGCCTGTATGTAGGGACGCAAGGAGAATTACAAAACTCTGTGTTAGCGCTAGTCTTTGTTCTGTCTGGGGCTGAGAGAAACAAATGCTTATTTCCTCCTGAAAACTGAGAACCTATTTTCAACTTTCCAAATTTCTCTCCAGATAATTGCTGTTTACTTCAAGATTCCATAGTTACCCAATGTTGTAATAAGTTATTAGCATATTTTATTTGTTGAAAACTACTGTGTGCGGCAAACTGCCCAGAGCACTTTGTTTATAGTATATCATAATTCTCTTTAGAACTTTGAAGTAGATATATGATCACTACCTCCTTTTAGAGGTAAGTTTCTTGATTATTTATTCTGGGCTCCCATGTTCCCAAACAGGGTTCAAGAAGGTAAATTTTCCTTGATCAGTCCACAGTCCAATGAAATGACAATGAACCAGATGTAACTGAACATTAAATAATTTTTATATGAATCTCTATATGCTAAGACTGATGAAGCACCTACCCTTACACTGAAATCTGTGCTTTTTACTACAACTGAGCACATCAATGCCTACATGCTTCAATAGCATGTCATTCTCATTTTTATTTTTTCTGAATGAAGAAATCATTATCCTAAATATACCTTAACTTCTTAAAATACCTTAGGATATGTTTGGAATATAATTTGAAGGTATTGGTACAGTCATAATGCTGTTTAAGAGCTATTGTAGTTCTTAATTGTGACGACTCCAGGGGCTTATTTTAGCAAGTTGCCTACTTCCACCCACTCCTCTTCCTGGCATTTGGAATGATCGCCCCCATGCTTGCCATGCCTAGTGCCTCTCAGACAGAGGCTGGTGGGAGAAATGTATCTGCAGCGTCCATCTGCCAGCCCTGCGCTGAAATAACTGGGGTTTACTTGAGGAGCCTTTGCTGAAACCTCAAAAAGTGGCAAAAGTGGTGTTTCCATAGCTGTGCCAAGTTAACATTAATTCAGGTGCTATATGGTTTATACTTGCCTTTCCCTGTCTTTTACATTCAATTTTTGGCCATGGAAGTACCAGGCACAACCTTTGCACCCGTACATATGTCATCTGTCTGTAATTCTAGATATGATAGTCATTTGATGTTGTGTCCAACACTTCCATCTTACCTCATTCCCTCAGGGGTTCTTTCTGAGGCCTAGGAAAATATAATATAATAGATCACATTTAAAGGGAATATTAAACTCTTTTTGCGATTATTACTGTAGCACTGAAGTTTCATGTCTGAACCTGAGGTTATGCCTACTTGAATTCTCTGTACAGTGGAGATGTTAGAGAGTTGCAGTTAGGACTCAAGAACTATAACTTTTGCTTGACTATTCATCTTTCACCATAAGATATAGACTTGGGAGAATTTTGGCTGAAGTATCAGATAATAGAGATGGCATGTGAGCTCTCATGACACCTCTGCAAGCTGCATGAACTTAGGCAGTTTCTAATCTACCTTAGCCACAGTTTACGTGCCTATAAATAGAAAATAAATATTCAATTTATCTGACCATCTAGGATCCTTGCAATTATTAAATGAGATTAAAGTATATGAAAATGACTCTGCAATTGCAAAGCACTATATAACTTTACAGGACAATTTAAACTGCATTATACAAGAAGAGAACTAGTCAGTTTAGATTAAGAATTCTCTTTAAAACCTGGTAGTAAAAGCCAGCATTGCTCTCTTTAACCAAGATATTACTCAATTAGAAACATTGTTCATTATTTGTTTAGTATTTGCTGAGCACATATTGTATATAAAACACTGTATCGAGGGATATCAGGTTCGAAGTTACACAAGGCAAGGATTCCCGTGTTAATAAGTTTAAAGTCTTACCTATTCATGTGAATCATTATAAAACTGTAGAAGCACTATGCTTTTTACTGAAACCTCCCTCTGTCAAAAGTATGGACGAATGACTGCGACAATTTGAACACTAAATGCTCATGAGTCATTCCATCGCATGTCCACATACTTCTGCTGAGTTTAATATTTATCCAGAGTCAGTTGTGTTTCTGCCCAAACCTGTTAATGAATGTTGAACTATTATTGCAATGATGCAATTTAAATATTACATAACGCCATATAATTAGGTGTGAGCTAATTATTTGCAAATGCTTATAAAACAGTGCATATTAGAAAGAATTTTTATACTTGATATTTTTAAAATTGATGAATTTGAATGTGATTTGTATATGAATGATGACACCTTGATAACCAGTTGGCAGACTCTAGCTCAAAGCAAAAGACCTTTGGATGTATTTTTTTTTTAATGGTGGACAAAGTGTACATTTTGTAGATTTTTAGTTAAAATGCATTTTGAAACATTCTATAAATCATATTCATTAGTAACTTATAACACATTCCTTTTCACCAACGGACCTAGTACAAGCTCTTTTTGTGTTTGATAAGAGGGTTTCTCCTTCATAAGAACGACTCTAGATACAATGCCACGAACATCCCATTTTATTGTTATCTCCTTAGCAACTAGCTTAGTGCCTGGCACACAGTAGGTGCTTTTTAAAGACATGCTGGAATTGAAGAAGGTAACTAGAAGAAAGATCATGAAATGGAAGCATTTGAAATGAATCTTGCAAATAGGGAGAAATTGGGTTTGATAGTGAAGTGGACAGAACAGAAAGAGCATCAATGTGTCCTCTTAAGATCAAGGGATTATCATTTAATGTAACTTAAGGCATTTGAATTTCTATATCTATAAAATGTAGAATAGCTAGCAGTCACAGGGTCACATAGAAACTGTGCATGCATAAATAAATTAGTGCTGCCATTAACTTTCCAATGTCTTAGTGTCACTGAAGGCAAAGTCAGGTTTAAAAACAATCTTAACTTTGAATTACATAAGAAGCATAAGAAAATTTGTGAAATTGGAAGAGTTTCAGATATATATTTCTTAATTCCTCTAGAATACACACAAACACATACAAATAAATGCTTACTTTAAAATTTGACAAGATATATATTTATGTAACTTGAACTAATTTTAAATTGTTTAGAACCAAAACAAGAGTTGAGTTGGCTAAACTTAGGGAGGAAGTTGACTACTTAAATGCAATTCATAGAACCTATACCCTAATAACTATGAGTTAGGCCTCTGCTGCAGTGTTGCGCCTATTAAAAGCAAATCAAAACAAACCAAAAATAAACAAACTAGACAAATGAAAACACACATACACAAATTTTAAAACAGACAAAAATAACTGAAGCCATTTAAAAAATTAAATGATTATAGAATTTACTTCCACTGAGTATATTAAAAGAGAAAACAGATAATCTATGTAATCCATTTGTCACATGTATTATTGAAGGCTTTCATCACTAGTGTAGAGACATTCAGGGATAGTCTGTTTTATACTTCAGATTATTTAATGCTTGTTTACCTTCATGACAGACAACACATTATATTTCAATTGTCTTGAACTGTCATTTTAAAAAGAGAGAAAAAATAAAAGATCAATGAAAGCCAAAAAGAAAGACTTTCAAAAAGACATCTCTAGATAAATGGCTTCATCAGTAAATATATTTAAACATTAAAATAAAATATTATTCTTATACAAATTATTTGAGAATGGAAAAGATAGAGCATGAATTTTGAGCCCATTAAAACCTGACATAATAGTAAAAGACTTTGTCAGGCAAGTAAGAAAATAAAAAATGAAGGAAGAAAAGGAAAGAAAAGAAAACATTAAAATTACCTTATTTTGTTGATTTTAAAGTTTATGTTTATTTTTCATTTTAATATCTCTAAAATTTAGACATTTAAAAATCAATGCTATAATATCTTGCAGTATATATCTGGGAAGTAACTTCTGGCACAGCCAAGAAAGTACCAGAGTGAAAATACCTTAGAATATATTCAACATGAAAATCATTGTATATTTGAAAACAAAGTGCTTAATCACAATTAGAAGATGACTAATTAGTTTGAATATTCTACAAAGAGTTAACTAATCATATTTGAGAAAAAAGAAGAAATAGAAGAAATAGATACTATTTGTTTTCTATCAATAAAATCTGAAAATCATCCTCCTGATATTATTTTTTTTTCTAATTTCTGTTTCTTCGCACTTCCAACATTAAAAGTCAAAGATGTGTTTGTTTGGAATTAGTCATGGATAAGACATAATCATCTTCGTTGGACTCTAATAATGTTCTATGCATATGAAACTTTTCTTTATCTAATGATTATTATTTTATCTAATTATTTTTGTATGATGATGGTATTCTCATACCACACATTTATATTTAAACAAATTTTCCTGTGGAACTTGATGGACATTAACCAAAAAAAAAATTATGTATTCTCAAAACAAATAAAAAAGTTTAGTTGAGCTCAACCTGTCTTGGGAGTTATAGCAAAAAGAAAAAGTAACATACTTATGTAAGTGTGTGTCTGTTTACATATAAACACATGTATATTTATAAAGACTGATGGTAGCTTCTTTTCACTGGGTATTTGCTATGTGTCAGGAGCTGAGCTAAGTGTTTTATGGCATTACTCAATTGATCATTATAGTAACTATGAGGACTTGTATTATTATTATTCTACAGGAGAGAAACAGATTTAGAGAAGTTAGGAAATTTACCAGTGAGTCACATAGTGTGTAGCAAAGCCGAGACTTGTAAATGGGCCAGTCTACCTCCAAAGGATGTGTCCGTAACCACTGTGTTAATGCTTTTGTATGTGTGTGAAACATTGAAAATAATTATAACTATAGATGCAACATCTTCAAATGATTGGTCATCAGGAAATCTGGGAGAAAAAAATGATTCTCTTTTATCCATATAAGCAAAATGCAGCAATGAATGATGAATCAAGGTGAGGAATAACTAGGGTTAAAGCAATGATCAGGAGAGGGCCTGAGAGGCGTGAGGAAACAAAGACGTTTCCTCAAAGAGAAAGTGGTTGAGCTGGGTCTTATTGTGAAATTTCAATTAGCTAAAGAGGAAAAGGGCGCATTTAGGCCAGTATAGTAGTATAAATAAAGGCTAATATGGCAGAATGACCAAGGGTTTTCAAATGATTGTGAATGTTTTTGTTTAAGAGTTCAATTGGCAACACCATCTTCTTGCCTCCCATGTTCTAAAACAATAGAAAAATACAACCAATAAAGTGAGTAGAAAGTGACCAAAGCATCATCTTTGTTATTGATATTCATGATATTGAAACATTTTGTTTATACCTATGAGAGAAATTGCTTTATAATATTAAATCCCAGAACTAGAATTACCTATCTAGCAGAATCAGTGTTACTCGCTCCTGGAAAAACAGCATAGAATAGGTATGCCCTTTAGAGAGCCCTCCCAAGAAAAAGGAATAGGAAGCAATGGGGCGATGCACATCCAGGTTTTTTTTTCCTCCTCCAGGGTAGAGTTAAAGGACAGACAGAGAGAGGCTGGTAGTGTTATTCTAATGGAGTTTCTTCAAGGGAAGGAAACATGAGGAGTGAAGAAAAAGCATCCCTCCAACTCGGCAAGACTTGAAAATCTGCATTTCTCAAAAAAGTGCTATTTCTTAATGTGCTGCATGACACACAATGCTAGAGATCCTGTCTGTTATTCCTAGCCCTTTCTAAATATTCCTGATAGCTAATAAATGGAAGAATTGAAATATGCTTCTGCAAAATGATGCAAGGAATCTCACAAGTCACCATGAAAGGGCGTTACCTACACATCAGAGCAGTCTCAAAATAAATAAGAAAATAAAACCCTGGGACAAAATATGCTATATTCCGAGAAAACAGAAACTTTCACTTTCTGATAGAGAAACAACTAGAGAAATCTATTGCCTATTTTTTTCTCTTAATTTCCAACATTTATATTTATTTATTCCCAGTTGAATTATTGAGCAAACTCTCTTTGGTGCAAGCATTCTTTTTAATCTTCTGGATATTCATTTTTACTCTGTTGTTTGCTCATCTATCCTTTCTGTTGTGAGTGTCTGATTTTAAAATACGTTTTAAAATGGTATCATGAAATATAATCAAAGAGTGTCTGGCTTCTAGTGACTAAGTTATTTCCCACCAAGAATTTGGGTGAGGATTCAAGGTAAATGTAGATAGCAGCTTCACTTTAAGGCATGATGCATAAGGTTTGAGGTCCTGTGCCATTTTTGATAGTTAGGATTCCCAGTTTTTAAACACTACTTGTTAACTACTGAAAAGTTACTAAGGCAAGAAGACACGTCAATTGTCCAAAGAACAGCAAGAAGTTCAGGTTGGTTGAGAGTAGGCATCAAGCAGAAGAAAACTTTGGTTTAATCAAAGTGGTGGTTTGGTCAGATGAACATAATGCAAGACAAGAGAATTGAGGGAGTGGTTGTAATGATCAACCAAAGAACTCACACAGAATAAGGAAGGAGTGACCACTGAGGGGATGAGGGAGGGTCGTAAGGTCATAGAATCAAGAAACTAAAGGTCTCCATAAAGTAAAAAGATTTGGAATGCTAGAGTATAAGAGTATAAGAGGGGCTTAATCAGAAACAAAAAAAAGATGTTGTTCCACAGTAAGATTTGTAAGATGTTGTTCCACAGTAAGATGTTGTTCCACAGTAAGATTCATGAAATAGACATTATGGAAAGGTTACAGTTATTAATTTAAAAATAGTAATGTCTTGAGTATGCCATTGAAGAGGGTGAATGAAATAGTATCGAGGTCAACCTCATATACCATCGATCTAGAGAAATGTAAGAAACTTAGAAGACAGAGATTTGTGGGTCATATTTTTGAAACCTCAAGAATTAATACAAAAGATGTGGAGTATGTGATAGTGCCAATAGTTAAAATCTTCAAGAAATGAGGGAGTAATGACATTTCATACTAAGATTAGACATAATAGATTCAAGTCAGCTAGTGTTGGTGCAGCTATTGAGAGTATGACTGAAGAAGTCGTACTTGTGGTTTCATCTTCACCCCTACAGATGAGGAAAGGCATTCCAGAGGATTGGATGTTTATCACAGTGTGCAATCCAGTGCTCCACCCACAAGTGGGGCTCTGATAAATGGAAAAGCCTATGGAAATCATTGTCCTAGAATAGTGTGTGAACTCACTTTTGACCTCTATTGTGGGGGGATGGAATTATATGAAGTGTGAGACTCCACTTGACATCTTCAGATAGAGTTAAAACTTTGGGAAAGGGAGATGTTATCCTAGCATGAGGTTTCCCTCTGCACACCAATGGTGGTAGATGGCCTAAGAAATGCTTCACATTGTCCCCAGGAGTAATTTCAAATACCTTAGCATGACATACATGAAACTTCATACTCTGTTCTTCGAGCCCATCTTTCTCCACCTTCCCCTTCACTTAATTCTAGCAGTCAATGTTATAGCCACATGAACTGTTTGTAGTTTTTCAAATAAGTGCAGCTTCCACATGCCCGAGGGACTTTTCACTTGTTTCCTCTGCCTGAAATGTTCTTCACTTGAAAACTCCTGTTTGTCCTTTATCATTACGTTGTGATGTGGCAATTTCTGAAAATATGCTTATTGTCCTTGTTCATGGCAGTTGTAACCATGCTTTGAATTGCTTGTTTACCTGAAGTCTCTCATTGTACACACAAGGCACTTTTCAGTCTGGAAACTCTCTTGTTTATCCTGTATCTACATTTCCTACCACTGGGAGTGGCTTATAGCAGTCAACATAAGCCAACAGTCAACAAACTCTGGTTGTTATAAGTTCATTTAATTTCCCATAGTAATTAATCATCCTGAACATTTTAAAATTTATGGTTAGAAAATTCCAGAGGTAATTTCCAGGCACCATTACCTCTGCAAACCTACCATCATTAGAATTCAACCGTAGCACTCTTAAGGATGAAAAGAAAGATAAAAAAGAGTCTTAAGTACAGACACATAAGTAATGGAGATGAAGATAGCAGGATTGCCAGAAGCTCATAACTCTTGTTAAGAATTTTTAAAGCAAAGTTATTAAATCTCTGCACACTGGAAAACCTTTGTGTTTTGAATATAAATGTAGTTTTTTTTCATGAAAATCATCTTGTCACTAGTGCCTGTACTTTAGATATTTGTGGCTAATGGCTTTTCCCCAAAATTAAAAGTATACTAGAAAAAAAAAAAAACCTAAGATCATTCTAAGTTTATTTGTTCTAGTTTGTTTTCTTCATCTAATCACCTATATGGTATGCTCTAGCATACGACTAAATCTAAGATTTTTGTAAGATTATAAAATTTGGGGTATCTTTACTTATAACATAGTTCAACCATCACTGGAAGCTCATATCTCCATATGTGAGCATCATTGAGATTGGGTCTTTAGGGCAGATTAGAGATTCTGTTTTTTCAATGAATGAATGAATGACAATGAATTTGAGGGCTATGGATATGATCCCATCCTCCTATGCACCATGATACCAAAACCCCATTATTAAATATGTTGTCTCTTGAATTCACAGCATTGTATCTTCAGGAATCCCCTAAAAATGCAAATTCCCAAGAAAGGCAATCATTAGACACCTAGTATATTATGCTTTCTATCAGATCAGTCAAAGGGAGGGAATGCAACACAAAAGGTTTGAGCATAGGCATGAAGAAACTGATGATCCAAGGATTTCAGTAACTTAAAGTCACACACTTAGTAAGAACCAGAGTCAGGGTGTGAATCCAGATTTGTTCTGAAAGCCACATGGATGTAGTGAGAGCACAGAGTGCTGCTCAGAGTAAATGGTCTGGCAGGTGCCCTGTGTGAAGTTATGCAGGAAGTAGAAAGCAGCTCTTTGGTCACATGGAACAGAGAGTATCAAGAGACCATTTCCCAGAGAAATGCAAAGCACGCATGATCTATAAGTTCAGTATTTATCATGCTTTTACTTCAAATTATTCAGAAGAAGGGAAACTCCTCTTTTCTTTTACCTGCTGGCCCAATTTCCTGAATACCCTCCCTTTCCTGGAGATCACAGAAGGTGGCTACACGCCAAGCCAAACGTCTCTTCTGCTTAAGTTTTCCCCAGTTCTCTTTTCTGGCTGAGATACAGTGAGGAGGTGTATTGATTTCAGCTCAGATTCTCATCTGGGTCATTCAACCCACATTCCGCAAGTGGCATTCTTTCACTGCTGGAAGCAGAGAGACACTGTCAGTCTCTCCCTGGAGGACAGTTGACTAAGTGTGGTAAGACTGTTTGCTGGCATCCCTTCCATTGTCTGGGTTTGTTTTACGTAACAGCATGCCACAGCTCTTCAAGAACAATGTTGGAAACGGCCCTGGCTTCCCTTCTCCTGACATATAGGAGGGAAACATGAGCATTTGCAAAATGCTGTTGCTTCAAACTCAGCTTTCAGCAGGCAGATAATAAATATTCCTCCGTGCTGAGCTCCTTCCTCTTCTCTCCTCTCCTTCTTCTATCACATGGTTTTCTATGAGAGTGAAGCTCTGATACTGTACTTCGACTTCTTGAGGAGGCAGGATGAAAAGCAAGGGGCTTCAGTTTCATCATTTCTAAGATGGAAGGATTGAAGGAGTTGATATCTAAATGTGCATAATTATGTGGTCATGGTTATCCTATTATTATTTCAGTAGCATGGACCGAAATCTCTGTGCATGTCTTTTAATGGAATGCCATTGTGAGAAATTTTTAAATTAAGAATCAAACAACTAAAATTCTACATCTAGATCTGGTACTAATTATGTGACCATGGGTATATAATTTCAACTCTCTGAGTCGCAGTTATAGCTGGATTAGGTGATCCTTGATATTCTTTCCAACTGCAAATAATCTATTATATCCTTTCTTTTTTCCAGTTGGTTTATCTTTTATTTACTTTAAAGTGATAGTATTTTAAAGAAATAATTTTAGAACTAAAAGCACAGGAAGCCTGTTCACATTTTATTAGTTGTTGACCAGCATATTTTCTTAACAATAACAATAGCCAAACTGGCATAGGAAAGCAACAAAGTTTATGAGCAATGTCTATGTCACCAGAATTTTCTTTGCCTTTCTACAGAAGATAAGCTACATGAAATCTTGGTGAATTTGACATTGGGTAAGGTTACAGATTTTACACAAAAGTTGATACATGGAAAACAGGAAAAGGAAGTGTTTATTTTTCTCCTTGTTCAGAACATAAGTCTTAAAACATCACTAAGGGCATCTTTCCTAACATGAAAAAGATTAAAAACAATTACGTTTAACTCAAAGCAACTATTTTCCATTCTATAATTCCTGTAGTTAGCAAACCAGTTTTCACAAACTATTCCTGTTACCTTTTTATCAACAAATTCTATATGTTGTTAAGGAAATGGTTGGAGTAAAAGAGTTATATGGTAATGTGAATAAATTCTACAAATTGTACATCCTATGGAAACTGCATAAAAAGAAAGAGTTTTTGTGGGTTTTTTTTTCCTCACTGCAGGGAAGGCTACAGAGGGCAAGAAAGTGACTATTATTTAAACACCAAAGTAGGCTACAAATTCATTAATGCCATCATCAAATCCTCCTTGAAAAATCTCTCTATATCATTTGGGCTGAGAAGTTGTTTCCTCAATGCTGAGAGAACAGTAGAGCCTTAGCAATAATGTAGCTCTTTACAATTAAGGACTATATTTTTCCCTGATTATTATTTGCAAATTATTAAAGCAGTTACTTCACAAGGCTAGGTTAACTCTGAAGTTTATTCAGGAACTCAAGCATGACAAAGGAGAGGGACAAATATATTAAATATTTTATGCTTAAACTGTAGTTCAGATTTACAACTTATAGTTTAGTTGTAAAAATGTTAAAATGACAGTATTGGTTAAAATATTAAAAGCACCCAGTGTAAACTGAGGGACCTGGCTTCACGTGCAGGTTCTAGGTGTGAGCAGTGACCTATGACAAGCTCCTGTACCTTTCAGGGCTCCTCTTGCTCACTTGAAGAAACTGGTCTAATCTATAAATTCTCTTTCAGCTCTGACACTGCATTATCAAATGCAAAATCTTTTTTTTTTTTTTTTTTTTTTGAGACAAGAGTCTTGCTCTGTCACCCAAGCTGGAGTGCAGTGGCATGATCTCGGCTCACTGCAAGCTCCACCTCCCTGGTTCACGCCATTCTCCTGCCTCAGCCTCCCAAGTAGCTGGGGCTACAGGCGCCCACCACCACGCCCGGCTAATTTTTTGTATTTTTTTTAGTAGAGACGGGGTTTCACCATGTTAGTCAGGATGGTCTCGATCTCCTGACCTCGTGATCTGCCCGCCTCGCCTCCCAAAGTGCTGGGATTACAGGCGTGAGCCACCGCGCCCGGCCATCAAATGCAAACGCTAAATCAGCAATGAAAGCACTGTCACTGAAAACTGTCCATATTGAGGCCAGAGAAAGTTTGAGTTTTGGTGAGCAGAGCGTCGTAGTATTGTTTTTGATGCTGATTAGTCATGGGGTACTACTTGTGAAAATAAAGCAAGTACCAACTCAAAAGAATGAAATTGCAGAGCCTTTGGTAATCCCCTATATTAATCCTATGGTAGCAGAAGCCAGATATAGGGCAGATGCCTACATACTTTGATTCACAGGATTCTTCTCTCAGAGCAGTGGCTCCTAGAAGCCTATTCTGCTCAAGAGTACAACCAAAATCTTCCCTGTGGACAGAAAATGCTTGACACTAACCTCCCCCCAACCCCCGGTTTGTCTTTTATAAAATGAAAGAGACTCAGTGCCTTATATGGCAAACAGATTGAGGCCAGAGTTCATTGTTTGAATACAAAATTAGCTGGGTGTGGTGGCAGGCACCTGTAATTCCAGCTACTAGGGAGGCTGGCGCAAGAGAAGAGCTTGAACCCGGGAGGCAGAGGCTGCAGTGAGCCAAGAGCACGCCACTGCACTCCAACCTGGGTGAGACTCCATCTCAAAAATAAGTAAGTAAATAAATAAATAAATAGGAGTAATTCTTTGGCATGTAAACTAAAAACCAAGACAAACTTGGTTCTGAATTCCAAATATAATCTGAAAATGCATATAGTTATCTGCTTTTTCCAAAGTTGTCATGTTATTTTACTTAGTGACACGATCAAGTCACAACAAAGGATTTTGATGTACGGAGGTAATTATGCTTAACAGTGGAGTAGAGGTAAGATGGCCCTGAAGGAACCCTTTAATCCGCAGAGTTTCATGTAGAGTACAAGGCCTGCTACCCTTTACTAGGCAGCATTCTTATATCATGGTTGAGCTGTTGCCTTCTCATATTTCTATGGCTGTGGTAGAGTCTTGCCAGGGAAAGAAGAAGGATAGATTGTCCTTCTTTCTTGACTTTACAATGCATGATAAAAGATCTTGTTAGAGGTACAGGTATAGAATTTTCAGATTTAAAACAGGAAGACGAAAGAATGAGACTAAGCATGTGATTTCCTGACAGGTACAGAAAAACATAAAAGATTTTTTTTTTTTTGTAAATGCAAACCCAAACAAACAACTGTGATATACAACTAGTTTCTTAAGATTATAAGACCCTATGAGTTATGTGAAAACATTTAAAAAGTGAAAAAAAATGGTAGTAACATTCAATAACATTTGTTAAGCACCCGATCTAAGTCTTTGTGCTAAAACACCATAGGAATCATTTATTTAATCTATTCAACAAATCTATGAGGTACAGATGATAATTTTTTCCTTTTTCATCTGTGAAAAAAACAGACCAGACAAGTAAGGTAACATTTCTTGCTCAACATTATAAAGCAAATAAAGGTCAAATTAAGAAATAACAGGGTTTTTTAAAATTTTTCATCAAATGTTGTATTCCTTAATTTTTCAAAAATAAATTTTAGAACTTCCATTGTTAGAATTTGACATATATATTATGTATGTAAATTTAAATAACACTATGAATTTTTAAATATCAAAATTAAATTTAACATTTACATAGAGTTTTCACTGATCTATTGTGTAATTGAATTTGTTATAATTTATAGGGAAGAGAAAGAGAATTAGAGAAGAGATGGGGTTCACCCAAGATCACACAAGGTCACATGTAGGCAGGAATTAGAAGCCAGGTCTGCTGACTTTGAATCCAGTGCTTTGCCCACCAACACAGAAATTTTCCTTATTCAGAGAAGTTGAGCTTTTTTGAATCAACTCTATATAGTATGTTAAAATGTACAGAGGTTTTAAAATATATATTGGCAATGATTTTTAACAGATATCTTAAAAATATCCTTGAATTTCACAAAATGAAAAACTTCCTGGGTGAAAGAATTCCATGGGGGCAGGGGTGTGGTAGTTTAAAATTGAGTGCTTGGAAATAAAGAGCAAGTAAGGTCAAGTTTTTAATCCTATAATTTTGCAGAGTATCCCCAGGAGTGATTTGACATCTTGGGGAACATTTTGTGATTTGACCTTTTGCAACCACTGCCTGCAGTTGCCTGAATTTGAACAATTTTTTTTTGTTTGTTTCTTTTCTAGCTGCTTTCAAAGCCATTTTAGAAAGCTCGGTATTCTGATAACATTAGGTTTCTCTACCTCTGTGGAACCTTTTCTTTAAGAAAATGTCAGTGCCTGGGTTACATTAATCAAGTCCAGCTTCAAATGCAAAGTTACCCAGACTCATCTAAAAGGTGAAAATGACAAGAAAGATAAAGCGTTACTACTAATACGCTTATTTCTCCAAAAGAGGTTTCTGGGTTTGGGGTTATATTTATTAATAACATCTCTCTCTTTATCTCTTGATTTTGATCCATTGGTGAGATAGAGTTGTAAATTGAAGAGATAGGATTCAAATATCATCTCGATTGCAGGTAGCCTTGGTTTGTAGGATTCGTTTTTATTTACAGCTGGGATTCTTACTTTTTCTCCTCCAAGGCTAATATTTGGTATTAACCAACTCAAGAGAGATGTGGGTGTGGGAGACCATACACTTGCTTGGAATAGCTGGATGACACTCACTGAGTCTCCATAGTAGGCACGGAGAGAGACCACGAGGTCATCATCTAAACAGTAATCCACGCCTTGATTCAAGAGAGCTTATCAAATGAAGGACAAAAGCAAGGAATTATGAGATCCATTCAGTAAGAAAACACCTAAGTGGTGAAGTGTCTTAATTTCACCAATTAGATAACCAAAATGAGTAAAGTGAGAGGAGAAACAGTGGAATCTTTTCTTTCCAATACTTCTAAAAGGGCGTATATTTCTTTTCACAGGTCAGGAAAAAATGAAGGAAGACAAAGGACATTATGACTCCTAAAAAGCAGTGTCCCCCACAGCAAGTCCAGCTGAATATGTGTACTGTAGGCTATAGTGAATGTTTCCTAAAAACCTAGTTTTGTGATAATATAGCTTTAGAAAATGCTAAGTTAAAGGCAAACATCTTCTAGTGCAGAAGCACACATGTGCTAATGTGCATGGTGAACCTCCAGTGGTATGACATGCTGTTCCACAAAAATCAAATGTTCCTGATTGAAGAAGTCATTATTTTTAGCACATTATGAAACCAATGTTCAATAAAAAATATTATTTAGAAACATCACTTTAAGAGTATTCCCGACTATTCTCTTCTTCTTTCTCCTCCACTGTATTCTCTTCCTACTTTCTTCTTTTTTTTTAATATATTAAATTCTGGTAGTTCTCAAACTTTGGTAGGAATATTAAACAAGCAATGAAATAAACTATGAGCTGAAAGAAAGAACAAAAATGTGTAATATTTATAATTATTAAAGAATACAAATTATTGATAAAGATTAAATTTATATAGAATAAATATTTATAAAGACTTTTAGCATGCATACTTTCAAATCCACAAGATAGCATCCATCTAAATATAATCTGAATCCATATGCCATGATTCAAATGTCCCCCAATGTTCATACTGCGCCCCTTCTAAACTTTGCAGCTGTTACCTTATTAGAATTACTGAAAAATAATTGGTAAGCCTTGGATTTAGGGTCAAAACTTGGTGAGATACCTACTCCAATATTAGTAGCTATAAGGAAGTTACCACAAATTTGAAATCTGTGTATATTAGTCAGTGAAATATTTTTAATAGTGAAACATATGTTTTGGGTGGCATTCAGAGTTCTTAGCAGAGCCTTCGGCACCAAGGGGAGGATCAAAAATGGTGGTAATTACACCAACTATTGATTAATTACAACCAGTTATTGCAACAGGTATTGCAAGAACTCTGTGAGGTTGCTATGGAGAATTTTGTCATCTCTATTTTACAAAATAGGAAACTGAGTCTCAGATTGGTTAGTTAACATAACCTCCTAATATCACAAATTAGTTTTTGACCAATTTGGGACAAAAATTTGGTTGTTACTAAAGATACTGTCCTGTTTTTATAAATTTATGGATACCAAGTAATTTTTCAGGAGAACAAGATTCTATCTGGAGAGTAGATGGAAAAAGTGGTTCCCCATGGATAAGGCATCTGTTTTTCAGGATAGACCTGTGGACCAGGCATTTTTCTGTTGAGAATTCTTTGTTCTTCTCACACATCACAAATAGAATTTCTACTCATTTTCTCTGTGAAATGCAGTCTCATCATTTCTATGTCAGAAGGGGAAAATGTAACATATCAACCCCACCTCTGTGGCTCTGGGATTCCAAATCAATTATAATCTCTTACTCAAAGGAGCATATCTAGCACTTACCTAACTATGTATGGTTGAGTAGAAGTAAATGACTGCAACATTACTCAGAATTTATCAGATCTTCACTGATACCTCTGTAGATCCCACTTTCTCTATTAAAGCTAATTTTATCATCAGAGTTAATAGATGCAACTAGACTGTTGTATCTGCTTCTTATTGGCATCTCTCTTCTGAAGTGCTGAAACTATTTCCATTGAATCATGAGAGCTAAGAATGGAATTTGAATTCACATTTTAAAATTTCTCCCGAAATGGGACTTCTGCAGAAGGTAAATTAGATCTGTTAGTGTCACAATCATACTCTATACAAACATTAACTACATATAAAAGAATATTTTGTTACCTTCTGACAAAACCTGTTGGTATGTAATTAGTCTGTTTCTCAAAATCTGAGTTGAACAGAAGAGCATAATTTTACTAATGCAAATATGTGAGCGCTAATAATGTATTACTGATTCTAATAGTGTATGACTCTAAGAGTATATTACTGGCTTTCATGGATGCATTAATATTAGTAGAAACAAGATTAAGATTCGCTGCTTTACTATTACTCCTGAAGGCTGAAGGCAGCCTTTTAACAAAGGCTAAAAAAAAAATTACTCAACAGGAAAATTACCTACCAATGTCACAGAAGTTATTTTGCAAATCGACTGTCCTCAAAAAGCTCTATGTACCACTTTATTTATACTCTGTGTTTGAAAGATGACAAAACACTTTCCCTACCATTAGCAAATGTGTTTCTCCCAATAGCCTTAGCAATAAGTTTGTTTATTCCTACTTTAGTGGGAGAAGTTTTTAAACAACTTACCCACATTTCTGTACCTTATTATCATGATCGCATGTGCTTGAATCCTGGGACTAGATCTGCTACTGTGAATTGCCCTGCGTTTATGTAAAACATGTTTTAATATCTAGCTAGATGTTTGCAGGAGTTACAGTTAATTATACTGGGAAATTGCTGTCTCTTTTGATGGATCAAAGTAGCAAATGTATTCATTTGTAGCTGTAGTTTTAGATTTCTGAGCTGGAGTTGTTTTATTTATGTGTATCCCAAGGTGACCATATTTGCTGCATTTTTTGGAATTTGATTTTGGACTCAGACAAATGAATTGCATTACAAAATTCTACATTGGGCTAGGCATCTGTGGTAGCTTTTTTGGAGGGTGAGAAAGAGAACCTCTTGCATAAAGAGAATTTTCTAGTAAAGGAAGGCAGAAAACTGGGATATTAGCAAAGACCTCACTCTGTGAACCTAGAGAAAACCACTACATTTGGAGGCTTTGCAAATACTGAGCTTTCTTTCGTCTAAAGCTATCTGCCAAGAGAAAATTTCTGCTATTGTTGAGTCAGGCGCAGGCTGGTATTCCAGACAAATGAGTTTTCAACTTCCTAAAGCTAGTATGTGCATTATATAAGGTTCAAGAGTAAATGAAGTCTCTGTTTGAGTTTGAGGGCCCCAGTTATCCAAACCAGCTTTCTATATTAACCATGTTCTTGACATTCAACAATTAGTCAGCGTTCCACATTGTTTTTGTTTGTTTTTTGGATTTATTGTCATAGTCCAAACCACTGATTTAGAATGCAGAGGCTGTTTTCTACAGAAGGAGTATGGGTTTATAAGGCAGGAGTCTTCGGCCTGCCACTAGGTAGCTCTGTCTCTTTGGATAAAGCATCCTTCTTTGATGAATGTCAACTGCTTAATCTCTAAGAGAATAGAATTGGTTGGTATAGATTTATTCTAAGACCCTTTCTAACTCTAACTCTCTTTTAAATATTTGGTAAGTTTCTCCTATGTTTATTACGGGTCAGAACAGTGTTCAATCATATTTCATAGATACTCTGCTTTGTCATAACTGACATTATCATACCATCCTATGTGCCAGGAATTGTACCAAGAATGGCATGTATATTCACTCTTTTTATGTTCACAATATTACTGCGAAGTGGATTCCATTATTATTCTTACTTTACAGATAAAGAAGTTGAGACTCAGAGACATAGGAAAGTTGCTTGAAATCGCATAACCAGTTAGTGACACGATTCGAATTTTGAACCCAGTTAATCTCACATTTGCCCTTGCAGTGGACACTGTTGATGCCCCTGCCACCCTATCACCTTCCTTGAACTCACACACCCATCTCTCAGATGTTTAGGAGTTGGCTGCTGACAGCTCACTACTTGCCACTTTTTCTAGAGAAATACCATTGGCCAAGATAAAGCCATCTCAGCTAAGAGACTGAGACCATCCCTCCTCGGCAGCCTGGAGGGAACAAATTACTGCTCTCCTTCTAGGGAAAATGATTCAAAGCAGTTCCCGTTCTTCACTATAGTTCTCCACCCCTGTCCTAGGTGGATATTCAGATGGAGTTTTTAAAGGATAAATTTTAACCAGAAAAATTATGTTAATGCACTTTTTAAAATTATATTTTCCTCAATTGCTATTTTGTTCTTCTTCATGAACTTAATAGATGAAATGAGAACGGCAAAGTTTTTAAACGAAAACACACCTAGTAGTCTTGGCGGACTGTGATGCTTGTGTTTTAGCAGCCAAACCCCTTTGTTCTCTTCTTTCACTAATTGGATCTGGCTGAGAAGCTCAAATCACTGAATAATACTTTACTAAACATAATGCAGCCACTCTGATAAAGTTGATTTCCCTTCTCTCTTTTTTCTTTTCTTGGCAAGCAGTTAAGATTGCTAACAGCTCACTGTGACCTTATATCCATTGACATTAAGTTCAGCAAAAATTTTTCCAGATGCAATAATTTGTAATGTAAAAGTTTAATATCTTAAAAACCCATGTTAATCTCCACCTTGGTCTTAAAGACTTTTGATGTATAGCTCATCTAGAATTTTCTTCTTGTCATTCTGAGCTAAAGCATTTATTTATGTAACAAATAATTGTGGAATTCCCTCTATGTCCCAGGCACCGTGCTAAATGCTCAAAATAAAATAGTGAGCAAAATAGCTAGAGCTGCATCCCTTATAGAGTTCATAAAATATTAATAATCTAGAATATAATTCAGTATTCATCATCATATATTTTTATTGTGATCTTACTGAGCTCTTACTATGATGTCTTACTGAGGACATTTGATGTAATAAGAGCTTCTTTCATGATGAGATACATTAATTTACATTTGAAAAATAAATGGAGTTAATTGAGTAAAGAAAGATGGGATATTAGAGTTGAGGCCAGAGGAGGCAGCAGGTGAAAGAACCCTGTGGGAAAAGGAAGCAGGGTGAGGAAGTCATGTAAAGAACTACAGGAACCCCAGTCAGTGAAGAATCACTATTGAATATGAGACTGAGAATATAGTGAGGGAAAACAAAACAAAACAAAACAAAACAAAACAAAACAACATATGAAGACCTAGAGAACAAGTTAAAGAATTTTATTGTGTCCTGATATCAATGGGCAATTATTGAAGAGTCTGGAAGTATTTATATGTATATGGCATGATCAGAGGGGTAGAGAACATTTCGGAAGTTGAGAGCAACATATTGCAAACAAGGTCAAAATAATGAGAAGTTTCCCCTTGGAAAAGCAGAAAATAAATCACATGGCTGAGCTCAAAGTGGGGAGATTATAAAGCTGGGACGGTTCAGGATGGATCGAAGCAAACCGGGCCAGAATCACATGTTAAGCAGTGTAAATTTCATACTGAGATGCTCAAAGGGAATGACCTGAACAAATACGTATTCTAGAAAAAAAAAAGCTTGGTTTAGCACTGTCCAGCTGAACGTTCCATGATGAAGAAACTGCTCTGTAATCTGGACTGTCCAATACGCTAGTCACTAGCTACATGTAGCTCTTGCACACTTGAAATGTGGCTTGTGCAACTAAGACAGTAAATTTAATTTTTTAAAGTGTGTTTAATATGGCTACTATGTTAGATAGCACAGGTGTAGCTGCATTGTGGAACATGTGTGGGGTGGTGGTGGTGGTGGCATAGGTGGTCAGAAAGTTGGAATGAAGAAAAAGAGTAAAGAGATTATTTAGCGATCTAGGAGAGAGATGATGGCAGGAAGAATAAAGACAGAAAAATCATAGAGGCATGAAATAAAAATATTTAATTTATTTGTCTAGGGCTCAGAGGATACAAATAGAATAATAAGAGAGAAAGACCTAGGTTAAATTTAGATTACAGACAGCCTTGATGCCAGGTTTAGAAGCCTGGTCTTTCTCTGAAGAGGAGCATAGACCTATTTAAGTTTGGTGAAAATAGATTTATTTACTCAGAATTTTCAAAAATGTGCCTGTCAGAAAGTTTAATTGTGGTGTGTAAGATAAATTAGCATGTATCTGTTATATTAGAGCTCTTGTGCCATTATGAAGTGATAATATATTGATATGACTTTCTTGGCCTGACAACTCCTTGATGGCAAAAGCTAGAGCTTAGCTATGTATTTTTTCCCTCTCTTGACCTCACAGGACCTGGTTGGCAGGAGATATTGAAAGTACTCCAGAAGAGTTAATGAGAGAATAAACAACCCCGAGAATGGTGGGCAAGTGATGAATGCAGAAACTGCCTGGGAGTAGCATTTATAGAAGTTAGCAACTGACTAATTTGGAAATCTTTTATACACAATAATGTTCTGGATCACTTAAGCTCAGGGATTGGGATTCTGCCCAAAGATTGGGTATTCTACCTAGACTTCTAGGCACGTGACAAACCATGAGAACATTTTGGTGCCAACTGAGTGGCAATATTTGAAAACTTTTTGTTTCTGTCGTGTTTATCCAAGACATTTAAGAATAAAATATGTTTTTATATACTTCCAGATTATCTTCCTAAAAGTTCACTTCATTGTATATCCCCACCAAGAAAGTGTACCTCTGATCCCTGTCCACATATTTTCAGGACCAAACATTACCAAAGAATTTATTTTTTCCTCAATCTGCCAGGCTGAAAATGAAATACTATTATTAGATGTTGGATTTCACTGATCCCCTCTGAAGTTGAGTTTTCAAATATTTTGTATTTATAAGTTCTTCATTCATGTTTTAGCTTAGTTAAAAATTTAGTTTTTTTTTCTCCTCAATGACAAATGGGAATTCTTTATGTATTGGTGATATTAGCCTTTGAATTCTTATTTATTTTGGAAATATCTCACCACACTCAAATGTGATGTTTTGCCTTTTAAAACTGGTTATTGCATTCTTTTTCTTTTCTTTTCTTCCTTCTTTTTTTTTTTTTTTTTTTAACAAAGTGTCACTGTCACCCACACTAGAGTGCAGGAGTCTGAGGTGTGGTAGAAGGATGTCCTTCCACCCACTGCAACCTGCAACCTGCAACTTCCACCTCCCAGGCTCAAGGGATCCTCCTACCTTGGTCCCTGGAGTAGCTGGGACTACAGGTGCATGCCACCATGCCTGGCTAATTTTTGTTTTTTTTTTTTTTTGTAGTGATGGGTTTTTACTATGTTGCCCAGGCTGGTATTGAACTCCTGGACTCAAGCAATCCATGTGCCTTGTGCTCCCCAAGTGAGGGGATTACAGGTATGAGCCACGGTGCCCAGATAGCAGTCTTGGTAACACAGAAGTCTTACATTTTACACAGTCAACCCATAACTTTTTTCCTTTATGCCTTTTAAATTTTATGTTATACTTGACAAAGCTTTTTCGACACTAAGATTATATAGATATTCTATAGTTTTCATTCTGTAGTATTTATATTCGCTCATAAATTTGGATCTTTGTTCCATGTTAAATTTATTTTGTGTGTTAGAGTGAGGTACAGATCTAATTTCAGAAAACAATTTTCCCAAATGAAAACTCAATCAACTCTCCTGCATGTCTTTGGTCAAAATCAGCCTCACGGATTTATGCCCCCAATTCAAGTGTTTAATGAGGGATGCTAAGGCTAGATCAAATGCATTGTCCCAGAACATCTCTCTGTCTATCTGGGTTGTAGAAAAAGAATAATCTTATGTCCTTTTAACACACTTAATTTAGAATCAGTTATGAGGCCCCCTATGTCTTAATCTCCACATTACCTAATACACTGCTCTGTGCATAGCAGTGATTAAACATATCTGTGGGCTTTAAAAAGGAGCTAGAGAAAGGAATGTAAAGAAGAGTACAACACTATTTATGCCCTCAAAGTTAACCTAGTAGAATAAGATATACTTTATTCAACTATGTTTTAGTTGAGTAAGAATGGCGAGAGAGGAACAAAATGAAGATACATTTGATACTTCGTTTTTTTACCATCCTGACAAAGCATTTAGGATATTTACAGATAATATATGCAAACCATTCAGCCCAGTGTCTACACATAGTAGGCTTTCATGACTGGCAACTTGAAAATTATTTTCTATTATGTCAGGGGTTTAATAGAGGCAAAGACTTCTCTACCGTGGAATCTTCAAGTTTTTAAGATGAGATAGTTTCATGTAGAAAATAAGAACCTAAACACTCCACTAAATATTAAATTTTAAAACTATCGTATGGTTATTTACCACTACAGCTTTAAAAAAAAACCCTACATTGATACTCTCTTCCTAAAACTAGACATAAGTATTTCACACAAAAAAAGATAAACATTAATGAGTGTTGTTTGAAATTATATGTCTCTGCTCTTCAATCATAGCCTTCATCTATAAACTCTAAATTAAGACCAAAGCAGGAATGAAACTAATACATAAAATACTATAACTTTAATGTCATATGTTAGGATAAATCAATAGGAGGAATAAATCTGAAGTGGCAGAAATAACCACCTTTGACTTGCTTGGCATTTAAACCTTTCGGGCATGGGGAATCACTGATGCGGTACTTTAAGGGGATTTCATTTTATAGGCCCTTTAGCCCAAGAGGTTTTAGGAATACAGAAAGCGACGAAGCCTTGGAGATATGACAGGCATCAGGCTGTCACCGTGAAGCTGCCTGGCTTTTAAATGGCTTGTTCTCAAGTTTGAGTCCATAATCCACTGGTAGAAAAGCTGTAGACTTGCTGGCAATGGTGAGAGATGCTCAGAAGCCATTACCTTATAATAGAAATTGATAGATAAGTGGACGATGGAAGTTTAGACTCTGACCTAAAGGGAAGTGGAGGATTGAATTGAGGTAATTATCTTGTTAACTTTGGACAAAATTAAAGTTCACCGTTAAAAATGCCAGATCATTAATACCAAAGTGCAGATCCTCATTCACTTACATGATAAGGTGAAAAGAAGTTACTAAAATTGTCTAGCTTTATTTAAAACATTATAATTCACAATTTTTTATTTAAACACATTTAAAATGTGCAGAAAGCTCAAGGACTGAGAAAATAGGAGAAAAGGTACCCCTGAATATTATTATTTAAATGAAAAATCTTCTTTTATTACTTTGCTTTTCCTAACTGGAATAAGAGAGGATGTATTTGCCTTTAGTATTCTGATCAAAGAAATGAGAAAGAAAAAGATGGATGTTAATAGAGGTCATCTCAAATTAAATCTTTTTACTCTTCAATCATAGCCTGTGTCTATTATATTCTAAATTAGGACAAAAGCAAAGACCAAACTAATTTATGAAATTCTATGGCTTTAAATAGCTTATGTTCAATAAATTAACATAGAGAAGCATATGCTGTGGGAAGTAGCTAAAATTTATTATCTTTGATAAAAAATTTCTACCTTCAAGTCTTTAGGCACAGTTGCTAAATAATTGCTACTTATTGATCTCTGGGAGGAAACTGGTGTCCCATTGGAAGCCGAATTCCCTGATCAGTGCTAGCTCATGATCACTACATCAACCAGGTCTGACTTAAACAAGTAACTGTATGACAGTCTACCAAAAGGCAGTGTTAAGAGGCATTCAAAACCCCACTTAGGAAACAGTGCAACGTTAGGCGACAGTCTACTCCCTCAAAGAGCATCCAGTAAAGGTCTTTCTATTTCAGCAGCTTTGCGGAGTATGGGGTAAAGCTTGAGAGTGGGAAATAAAAACTAGACTGAGTAGTAGTAACTCACTCCTCTAAGTCAATCTTCTCTGCATGAGGCTTCTAGGGCACCTTATTTTCAAATCAGATTAAATCAGGCATGTAAGTAGGGAAACGTAGGCACAAAGCCAACTAATCAAGCTAAAAGATATGATTTGAATTTAATTATCTATGCATTTTAGAGCAAAATATAATTTAGCAAAGGAAAAAAAAGCAACATTTGAAAAGCTATCTCATTTATTCATCCCACATTGTGAGTGCAGATACAATATTTGAAACTGATATTCTCTAAGAGTATTTTAAAAAGGTGTAGTAACTGGGATGTGTTTCTGTAGTATATTTTCTGATTTTAAAAATTAAAATGCTTTAAAATTTTACTTGGGATAATTCAAAATGAACGACATGGAATTTTAACAGCAATTTATGCATCATGATTTTAAAAAGTCAGAGACTTCAAACTGTGTCACAATAAATTGTTCTCATGCACGGCTACATGGTTATTCCTTTATTCTTTTAGTAGTTTTTCTAAATATAGTCTCTGGATTATTTACATAAATTTTGCTTTTTTTTTTTTTTTTTTTTTTTGAGAAGGAGTCTTGCTCTGTTGCCCAGGCTGGAGTGCAGTGGCACAATCTCAGCTTACTACAATCACCACCTCCCGGGTTCAGGCCATTCTCCTGCCTCAGCCTCCTGAGTAGCTGGGACTACAGGCACACACCACCACGCCTGGCTAATTTTTGTATTTTTAGTAGAGATGGGGTTTCACCTTTTTAGCCAGGATTGTCTCAGTCTCCTGACCTTGTGATCTGCCCACCTCAGCTTCCCAAAGTGATGGGATTACAGGCATGAGCCACTGTGCCAGGCCAAATTTTGCTTTTTAATTCAAATGTTCCATAATGTATCTTCTTGATTTTTAGAGAATTTTATCTGTAGAATTTATAAAGGCATGAATTCATTTGCACAATTACTTGACAAATGTTACTGAATGCCTGTTTGGAGTCATGCAGAATGCTAAGTACTAGCATTTGCAATGGTGGGCTTAAATGGGCACTGTTTGTGGACTCACGCAGATAAAGTCCAGTAGGGGGAAAGATACTGCAAAAATCACCACACAAATGAATGAAGATTTAAAATTTAAAGTAACTGCTATGAAGGAAAACCATATGATTCAATTAACATGTGAAAAAATGTCACATCATAGGAATTTAGTTATAAATTCTGAGTAAAATGTTCATTTATTAGTGTCAAGCACCACGATATTCCTGTCTGGTTTTTATAGATAAAGATTTTGTCCTAAGAAATAAGAGGAAATTGTTACAAAACCTAGAATGAATTGCAGACAAGATATGCACAATGTAGAAATACTGTTCCCTGCCCTCCTCACCAAACGAACATTTTTATAATGTTTGTGAAGTAGGAAGAGAGGACGTCAGAAAGCACAGAAAGAAGAAAATATATCGGTATGCTAAAAATGTTTCCTTCCATCTAGTAGACAAATTGGTTCTAAAAGAGTCAGGATTCAGTTCAGGTTGTGTTTCGTTTTTGTTTTTTAACCCAAGTGGGCAAAAATAGTTTTCAACATACCACTTGTAGAAAACTCTTAATTTAAATGTGTGTGCATGACCATTGAATATATGCTTATTTTAAAATGCTTTCCAGTGATTGATAAAGGGTTGTATGGTGCTATCTTTGTCCTGTTCCAGGAGATTATGTGGTTATGTCTGTCTACTTTGATCTGAGCAGAAGAATGGGATACTTTACCATCCAGACCTATATCCCCTGCACACTCATTGTCGTCCTATCCTGGGTGTCTTTCTGGATCAATAAGGATGCTGTTCCAGCCAGAACATCTTTAGGTGAGACACCTTTGTTTATGTTGCAGTTTCTCAAGATAAGTGGCAAATACAAGTAATTTTTACTTCTATTTCTATGTTGATCTGCTTTCAATTTAGCCTGCAATTGCATAGAAATACCATTAGTTTCATGTTCAAGAGAATTGTCGTTTTTTAAAACAGTGTTTAAGGTTTCCTACTTTTGCAGTTTGGTTCTCCTTAGTTACCTGGATAGCTTTTCTTGAGTAATTTTTCTTAAGAAATTTTAGTTAACTAGTTTTTAAAAACTGTTTTAATATGAACAGATGTGTTTGTTTAGGTCTCTGGGTCATATGGTGAAGCTGCTTGCACCAGCTCGTGAAAGCTGATTGTGTTACTCTCTTTCGAACTTGGTATTCGGTAATGTCACACTGATAATGTGAAATCAGCCAAGGAGGACATATTAAGAACATGGAAACAATAAAAATCAGGGCCTTCTATTTTCTAGAGTTAATTGTTACACATTTACCAGCACGCCATTGACTTTTGGCTATTTGCCACATGAGTAATTATTGGGATAACATTTGAAGTAATTGGCTCTTTACAGAAGAGCCATGGAAAAAAATATTTTTGAGAAAACATATTTACCTGTGAAATTTCGGGGGAGGAAGCGACTCAAGATTATTTGCAATTTGCTCAATCTAATATATATGGTGATCTTTGTCTTGAATTTTCACATCTTTTTCTTCAAATGGGGAAGAAGACTCACACAGACTAAAACAAAGCCCAGCACGTGCAACTTTTTAAAACCTGAACTAAAACTAAAGCTTGTGAGAGGTGAATAAAATTCAACACCTTTCATCAGCTATGTAAAACCTAGAACCACATCTCTTGCTGATAGTCTAAAGAGTCAGTAGGGTGTAATAGCTAGGAAATTGGGTTTTGAAGTCCCACAAATATGGGTTTGACATCCCACATTTAGTATAACATTAGAATGTCATTTAATCTCTAATTCACAATTTCCTCATATATAAAACATGTATAATTTCCTGCATCTAACTTATTGGGTTCTACTAGGGTTAAATAAAGTATTTGATGCAAATTGCACATAACAAAGTAAAGCCTCAGGAATGTTGGCTACTATAATCATTTTCTGACAAAATGGTCTGTACTAAGTTATTAAGCTGAGGGCAGAAGTGATTAGTGGGGGAAAAAAGACATCATTTGCATATCTGTCCTCTTCCAAACCTAATTTAGTTTCCCATCTGTTTCAAAAGAAAGTTATTTTGATTTTTCCTGTTATATGTGGTACTTTGTGTTACAAGTACTTCTCAAAAATTAAAATATCTTGTCTAATGCTACATGCTGAAACAAACCGCAAATATGTTGAGCCTATTACTTTAGGACTCTTACTCGTCACTGTGAATGGATATATACTGCATTACGTGCTTCTATGTCTCTCGCCAGAATGTCAGTCTTGTACATCTCTAGTACAGTGCCTGGAACATGACTGACCTCAAATAATTGTTCAATTAATGTATACACTTATGAATGGATGGAGCAAATACATTGACGTATTCCAATCCACCCACTTCCCAAAAACATTTTAAGGATGAGATTTCCAATCAGTCTCTCCTCTTGAAGCCTGGATTCTTGCTGGCCAAAATCTCTCTCATTACTCTTTGGGTAGCTCATTTAACCCACTCAGTAAATGAGTATTCACTGGCAAAGGGTTATGGTGGAAGAAAGGATCAAAGTGAGTGAGTTTTGGAATGAGCGAGAGGCCCTTGAGCAAACAGCAGACAGGTACTTCTATTTGTTTATAATTTGTAAGTCAGGAATGCTCAATATTGTCTCTATGTCTTTTCTATTCTTCACAACACCTGCATGTAGAAGTTGCTGTAATGATCATTATTATCACAATTTTTAGAGCTGAGCTAAGGAAGCAGAGTTGTAGCAAGGTTTGATGACATACACAAAGTCACAACATAAGGAAACAGTAGATCTGCACCTCAGCTGATGGGCCATAGGTTTGCTCTGGGTAGGAGGCCTTGTTGAAGGCCAATTGTAGGTACAGATGAGAAGCGGAGCTTAGCCAGTTTCTCTATTTTAACTTTGCTGTCTCACTTTTCTAGATCAGTGCTCCTTAAATTTAATTGCACATTTAAGTCACTAGAGGACTTTTTGAAGTGCAGATGCCTTAGTTCAACCCCAAGAAATGCTTATCTAATGTGTTTAGAACATGATTTAGGTGTTAGGATTGAAAAACAAGCAAACAAAACATCCCCAGGTGATTCAAATGTGCAGTCACCTTTTATAACCCTGCTCTAGATTTCACTGAGTCCCAGTACTTTTTCCAATGTTTACAATCCAGAGTTAAATGAGATGACCTTAAGCACATGCAGACCTTAAGCTTCTTGCCACAGAACAGTTAAGCCATGTTGTTTGATGAGCAAGATAAATTTATCCACGTGACTCAGAGATAATGGCTGTTTTCTGAGCACAGAGTCCTAGAGTATGGGTAGCCATCATCTTGGAGCATATAAAAGTGAATGTAGTTTGGTTCCTAGGTGGTAGTTGGTGAGGTGTATTTCTGGCGTACTGACAATGAATGAAATGAAAATACCATTTGGTATTTTTCACCCAACTGATTTGAGGTGAGGTAACATCCCTGAAGAGCTTACCTCATGCCAAGAATGGAGGAAGTGGTAAAAGCTATGGATATATTTCATCTACCCCAGGTAAGAGAAGTCTAACTTATTTGCTTATCAAAATGGAAGCGGTCTTATTGTTGGTTGAGGAGCCAATGTAAACCATCCCTACTCTGCCTCTCACTGTTGATGTCACCGCAGTCTCTTTCCTGTGACTCCAGGCAGAGCCCTGAAAATATCCTGAGGAATTTGTTCAAGAGTCTACCTCTACATGGCTGTGATGAATGTCTATGTAGCCTAAATAACATTTTCCCAATTTGCTGGATCAGTATTTAACTTGCATGTCAGAATTTGTTTCTTCCAAATTATCACATGCCACATTTAAAAAAAATTAACTCATCTATAGTACATACTATAAATACTGACATTTTCACTTGTCAAGGGTCAAGTATGGCCTCAGGCCTGATTGTAAAATGAAGGCCACAGTGCCAATTTAGTTTTTCAGTCCTCTGCAAAAATATCAGTTGTGATTAGGTACAATGAGGAACTTACATGAATTAATGCATAGACAACCTAATTAAATGTTTTTTAGTTTAAGAAATAGAACTTTCTTTCGTAAAATAAATACTATCAATACCTAATATTTATTGGGATTTTACTAGGTATTGGTACCTTACACACATTTTTAAATTTAATCTTCACGAGAGACTTATAAGGTTCCCCATCATTATCACCACCACTCCCAGTTTGTAGATGAGGATCTCAAACTTTCCTAAGGTTCTACCATGACAACATGGAAGATGCCAGACCCATAGCACCTCCCCAGTCAGGAATCTACAATAGGTCCCATCTGTCTGGCGTTTCATTCCGCATATTTTTCATGTATTTATGGAGCTAAAATACTGTGGTTCAGAGCACAGTATTTGAAGTCGGGCTGCCTAGGTTTGTATCTCATCTCTACCACTTTCTATCTTGAACAAATTTTTATTCTTCCAGTGCTCAGTGTTTGTTACCTGTAATAATAATAATAATAATACTTACATTATAGAATCATTATGAGGATCTTGTGAGATAATAGAGAGAAAGTGCTTGACACAGTACCTGGCCAAAGGAAAAGAAAGATCAATAAATCTTAACTGCTGTTCTTTGCAATCAAAAATATCTCCCAAAAGTCATAATTATGGATTCCTATTATCAAATGTAGATTGAGCATCTTTGATCTTTCATGTATATACTATGCATTGATTCATTGTTTCACACATTCATTGAACAGACATTTATTGAGTCCCAGCATGATGCTCCACTGCATTAAGACAGATTCTGTTGTTGTAGAGTATACAGACTAGAAAGGGAGAATGGTTATTACATAATCAGTAACCGTATAGAAAAGAGCCGACGGTCTTTATAAACATAGTTCACTTCATCACCTCTTTCCTCTATTAAAGGCTACCCTTCCTCTATTGTTATTTCAACCAACACTAGTCTTTCCACTCTCTGGAATTTCATAACACAGTATGTATTTAGGAAACTTTCATATTAAGTTACACTTAAATGACCTAAGAGAACCACGTGATTCTTGGAAATGTAGCTAAACCCTTCAAAAATGGCTAAAAGACTTGAACAATTAGGAAGATAACAGCAATTTTATTTCCTCTTATCCTTTCTTCAAGAGTGTTTTTGCTTTTCTCAGTTTTCTTCTAGCATATTCTACCAGTTACCTACTTATTAGAGAGTAAAAGCTTTACCTCTTTTCCTGTATGACACTGGTGCTTTTCTCAGTATCTTCCTCTTCTCTTGCCCTCCAAGTCTCTCTACCTCTTACTTTCTCCTTCCTTCCTTCCTTCCTTCCTTCCTTCCTTCCTTCCTTCCTTCCTTCCTTCCTTCCCTCCTTCCCTCCCTCCCTCCCTCCCTCCCTCCCTTCTTTCTTTCTTTCTTTCTTTCTTTCTTTCTTTCTTTCTTTCTTTCTTTCTTCTTTCTTTCTTTCTTTCTTTCTTTCTTTCTTTCTTTCTTTCTTTCTTTCTTTCTTTCTTCTTTCTTTCTTTTTTCACAGAGGCTGGAGTGCAATGCCACGACTTCAGCTTACTGCAATCCCCGCCTCCCAGGTTCAAGTGATTCTCCTGCCTCAGCCTCCCGAGTAGCTGGGATTGTAGGCACCCACCACCACGCCCAGATAATTTTTTGTATTTTTAGTAAAGACGAGGTTTCACCATGTTGGCCAGGCTCGTCTCGAACTCTTGACCTCATGATCCACCCACTTCGACCTCTCAAAGTACTGGAATTTCAGGTGTGAGCCATCATGCCTGGCCCGACCTGTTTCTTTTGAAGTTTCCGTAGCACTTCCGTTTGACGCAGGAGAATCTGACTGTCCTCTAGAAGTCTCTTGGTTGGCAGTAATAGTCATGATTGCACATCATTAAATGATGCAAACGTTATTTTCCTTTCTGTCCCCCATAAGAAATATAAATAACAAAACCTGGTAAAGGTGTGGGATTATTGCTTTTAGAGTGCAAAAAGATGCTTCCACTCAGGATTAGAAATACTGAACTAGAATCGTAGAATGGTAAGCTAGGTGGACCTTCAAAGAGTTAGTACCACAGATGAGAAAACTGAGGCCTAGAGTGTTAAGATGACTTAAGTTCCTATAGCAAGAGCTAGAACCTATTTGAATATTGAATCCATGTTGCCTTTAGTATAAATAACACAACTTTTACATAGGAGATCTCCTCATCCTTCTCTGGTTGATAAATATAGGTTGTCTTGACATTGTTCCCTGTCACTAAACAATCACGGAGAGGACAGGTTTGGATAGGTGCTGTTGTATAATTAGTAAAGTAAGAGCTTTGAAATCAGATATGTAATTTCTGTGTTCAATTCTGTCTGCTACTTACCAACTATTGGATGAGGTACTGGTTCTTTAGTCTTGTTCTTCTGATCTACACATTCAGAATGAAAATACCTGCTATGAAGATTCAAAGGAACAATGTATACGAAGTGCTTATCATTGCGCTTGTCAGAAGGAAGTTTGCAGTAAATATTACTTATTATGTTACTTCTGAGATACTTATTTGAATCCTATAATAATCTAAAAAGAATCCGTCAATCAGAGCATGCCACTTACACATAACCCACCTCCTCTATTTAACATCTTTGAATAATTTCTCCTTGCACTTGGAACAAAGTGTAAACTGTCTGCATGTGCCACATTTTATAGCTTCCTTTTTACCAAAATAATCTTAAGCCCCTTGTCCCTCCCCAGGTGCCAGGTCTTCTAAAAATTTAAAAAACAGACAAGATTTCTCTTTCTCAGAACCCTCCCTTAATCAAATAATAATCAAAAGGTTAGTTTCTTCTTACATTTTAAGCTTTACTTTAAACATCAACTCCTCAAAAAGGTCTTCTCGGAGCCTTCTATCTAACTAGATTCTCACCATCCCTGTATTCTCTATGGCACATACCATAATGTGACATTATACTTTTCTTTGCTGACATGATTCACAGTATATCTCTCTCACTAAAATATAAGTTACATAAAGGTCAGACCAAATCTATTCATCAGTGTTTGTCATTTTAACTGATACATAGTAGACAGGCAATAAATATTTGTAAATAGAGTGAATTAATTCCACTTATACCTTCTTTCCCATTGTTGAAACTGCCCATCAGAAGTCATGAAACAAGTGTAGTTTCACAAGTGACTCAGTTACCCAGCTTGCTTATGCAATCACATGACCTGATTTATTGTACCTCTCTTCAGGTATCACCACTGTCCTGACAATGACCACCCTCAGCACCATTGCCCGGAAATCGCTCCCCAAGGTCTCCTATGTCACAGCGATGGATCTCTTTGTATCTGTTTGTTTCATCTTTGTCTTCTCTGCTTTGGTGGAGTATGGCACCTTGCATTATTTTGTCAGCAACCGGAAACCAAGCAAGGACAAAGATAAAAAGAAGAAAAATCCTGTATGTATCATTTCCCATTGGGACCATTGAAATTTTTATGATTTTGGTTTAGTTTGTTTTCATTAGCCTATCTGCAGGCTAAGGCTCAGCAACTGGGGCTCCAAGATGAAAACAGAATGTATGAGTTTGGCCAGGCCATAATGATTCATTTATGGTCATTAGTTACTTGAGGGAGACTCAAGTCTGTTTCTATTTTTCTCTCTCTGTCAGAATTTTTATGCAAATATAGTTACCTGCTCTCTTTATTTTGTGGAGATTAAAGCCATTGTTGAGAAATGCAACCTTCTTCTAGTTGCTATTATTCCAGGTTTCACTGATTTTTTGAGATCGGGTGTCGCTCTGTCGCCCAGGCTGGAATGCAGTGGCAGGATCTCGGCTTACTGCAACCTCTGCCTCCTGGGTTCAAGCAATTCTCCTGCCTCAGCTTCCCGAGTATCTGGGACTATAGGCGCACGCCACCACGCCTAGCTAATTTTTATATTTTTAGTAGAGACAGGATTTCACCATATTGGTCAGGCTGGTCTGTAACTCCTGACCTCAGGTGATCCACCTGCCTCAGCCCCGCAAAGTGCTGGGATTAGAGGCGTGAGCCACTGTGCCTGGCCACGATAATATTATTAAATTACTGATGTTTTAAATTAAAACTTCCATCTAAGGCATTCCACTAGGAAGCTATAAGGTCCTTGAAGTTTCAAGGGTGACTATATTTTTGCAAATGATTTAGTGTGTGTGTGGAGGTGGAGTTTGTGTATTGTCACTAGAGAATTTCTATTTGTTTCGTTCTCGGAAGGTATCTTTTTGTTTTTAAAACAAGTGATTTACTATTATATGGGCAAGTTAGTTAGCCTCTTTGCGTGTGTGTATATATATATATATATAATTTAAAAACACTTGTCTTGTGGGACTGCTATGAGAAATAAATGTGACAATGAAGGGCAGAAAAATTAAACCCAAAATATTACATAGTGTTCGACACATGAGTGTACTTAACATTAGTAGTTGGTGATGATAGTTGATTTTGATGATTTATACACTTACCAGCCTGGATTGATTTCAGTGTCACGGTTTGAAAACAGGGAAGATGACTTCTACTTGCCACCAAACTTCAAACAGTGAGGATGAGGCACAAACACAAATGCCTAAAGTAACTATTTTTTATTGTGAGTGTTGAGTAGAGCACATAGTTACCCATTTACACACCTGAGCAAAGTGGCTGGCTCATAGAACTCCCCATGAAAGTTAAGGTCCATTCCCTTCCAAGATATGGGCAAAGAGAATCACCTGACTGTCCTGGATCCTGCTCTTCTGCTTTGGGAGCCGTAATAGTCTCTAGCTATCCAACCCAGAGACTTTGGAGGTTGAATTGTAAGGAGGGAATTTAGCTGATTCTAGGTTGTATTCCGATGCAGCTCCAGAAACCCACGTGAAATACTGGAAGAGTAATGTGTTTATTTGAATGTAAGATTTTGAAACATGTAAAGAAAGAAATATCATTATTCTTGATTTTAAAAAAATGCTTGTCTCTAATTGTTCAAATATTTACAATGCTTTATGCAGTCCTTCCCTTCCCTGTCTGTTTCGCCTCTCTCTGACTTTCCATTTTCTCTATCCTTGTTTTATTTTCCTTGTTGTGTTGTTTTTGTTTGCTCCCTCTTGTTCACTTTCCATTTCACTCTCCCTCAAGAAGGTGGTTCTATTGAGAGTTGGCATATTACCTGCCAGCTATAACAAGGACGTGAGGACTGACTTTCAAACAAGTTCTGATGAGTCCTTTGGAAAAAGCCCCTTGGCACTCTCTGTCAGCTAGGCCATTGCAGAGTGGATTTTGTTGCAAAGATAGAGGCAGATTCCTTTATTCAGGGTCATGGAAATGGCAGAAGAAGACAAGGCAGAGGAGAACAGGATAAAAAAAATTGAGAAAATGAAATTACCTGAGAATTCCATGCACTTCTTTTTAGGCAATTAGATGATTTATCAGAGCTAGCAAGAAAATAAACTGGGAATGAGAAGCTAAAAGTTTATTTTCCTGTTTAATATGCCTTTTGGATAATTGTGTCAAGACTCACCTATTAAATTATCCTTGATGATAATTAGAAAATAGAATCATGGTATTTTTAAACAGGGGAACCAGGCAATAGAAAACTTCCTCACAGTTGAACAACTCTGGCTTCTTCAGTCAAATAATTGTAGATTAATTTATTAAAACTTTCACTAGTAATTGCAAAATTACACTTAATTTTAAGCAAATACTTTATCCCAAGCTCAGAACTCTCCTTCTGTGTTTATAATTTCAGTTCATTTCACTTACTATGTTTTCAAAATGTATTTTTAATTTATCTTGTCTCTCTCTCTCTTTTTTCTTTTCTTTTTGTCTCCTTTTTATTAAAAACAAATGCAATTCTCTTTTCTGTCTACACACCCAAAGCTTCTTCGGATGTTTTCCTTCAAGGTATAATGTTTTTGGAATGGAAATTCACTGCATGCAACTGCTGAATTTAACTATTAATGCTTACATGGTGTTTTATTTTGTTTTATGAGTAGATATTTAAGCATTCTACTAGAGATAATATGTTGGAGAAAGTTCTATAGACTTCTAGAGTTGATTCAGCAACTATACACTAATTCACATAGGTATTAATCTTACACCAGGCTGAAAAGCTATAATCCTTATGAGCTGTCATAGGTAAAGAAGGCTGCTTTATCCATCAAAGCCAAAATGAGCTTCCTCTTTTCAGATGAAAATGGGATTGAGTCTTACTGGTTACACCTACTAAGTTTGTACTCTTTTAAAACTAAAATTTAACTCTGTAAATCTTAATTCAAAATGGATTGGTTCATTATTGTTTCGTAAACTTAATGATTTCTGTTTTTCTGAACTTTACCTGTAAGTTCTATAAGAACAATATTCGTTTTGAAAGGCTTTGAGTTAAAATATCCATTCCTTGTTTCCAAAGTGATCCTTGGGCCTGTTGGCTCTACCATAATATGTTGCAATGAGATTTCTATTTAAATATAATAGCTGATTCCATGATGTTAGAATTTCTGTTTACATTATCCTAAAACTAAATCATCCAAATTAACATTAAATGTATCATATACTTGTATAGAAATTTACTAACTGGTCTAGCAGGAAATTTGCCAAGTAGTAACATTCTTTTCTCAACTTACGTTCACATGTAGGTAAACATTGTTGGCATTCTTAAGCTTATAGATGGTGAATATTTGGAAAAGTATCATAGTGCTTTAAAACATAAGCCATACCTTTGTGGATAAAATCAGGAGAATTCTATATTTATATAGATTTTAACATTTTCTATTAACAACATGTAATACATTTGCTCAGTGTAACGGGTTTTCTATTTGCCTATAACTAAGCATGACACAATATTTGATTTCAGAATTGATGCATTTTTATTTATCTGTTCTACTCACATGCAGCACCATTAAATGCATTCATGTAACCAACTTCACATCTAATAGTTACTAGAATAAGACTCCATGTAGTTTTATTTAAATCTTTAACTTTGAGTTCTTTTGGTGTTCAATCTCCTTGCTATAGCTATTAGCTTGATAATATTATTTTCAGCTGCACTGCTTAAGCTCAAAATTTGAAATCTGCAAATGTGCTATCTTTCTAAGTTCAATTTTACCATTGTAGATCATGATGTCATAGCAATTTCCTGAGTACCCATTTTCAGATTCATCATCACATTGGTGACATTGTGGAAAAACAGACTAGGATCTCTCAAGAACAACTAACTGATCCCTCTCCTTCCCTACCCTCATCCCAGGCCCCTACCATTGATATCCGCCCAAGATCAGCAACCATTCAAATGAATAATGCTACACACCTTCAAGAGAGAGATGAAGAGTATGGCTATGAGTGTCTGGACGGCAAGGACTGTGCCAGTTTTTTCTGCTGTTTTGAAGATTGTCGAACAGGAGCTTGGAGACATGGGAGGATACATATCCGCATTGCCAAAATGGACTCCTATGCTCGGATCTTCTTCCCAACTGCCTTCTGCCTGTTTAATCTGGTTTATTGGGTCTCCTACCTCTACCTGTGAAGAGGTATGGGTTTTATTGATATGGGTCTTATTCACTGAGTCTCATGGAGAGATGTCTGTTCTAAGTCCACTTAAATAATCCTCTATGTGGTTGATAATGATCTGAATTTGTTTCTATGTCCAAACCTGGTAAATTTTATAATGTCATATTGTTTGTGCCCAGCCCTCCTTTGGTTAGTGTACTTTGAACTTCAATGTTTGCTGTGTTTCAAACCTGCAAGGCAAAGTAAAATTAGAGCAAGAACATTCAAACCAAATAATATATTTTTCAGCTACAGCAAATGAAACAGTGAAAGCCCTGACTATTTACAGTGGTGGTATCCTTACTAGATTCATAATGCAATTAGATAGAAAAGGTCCAAAACTGTACCCTATATTCACTCCGGGTCAAGTTGTGATAAATTTGATCCCAATAGAATACCTCTCTCATTTAAGAAAAATTACAATTCACTTTAAATATGAAAGCCTAGTCCAGAAATCTATTATGCCTTTATCTCAAAATAGGAAGAAAATTTCCTCCACATTCATGTACAATGATGTAAATATTTCAATAACTTAGAATGCTTCAAGTTTAGTGCATGCATCTCTTTAGATCCAAAATAAATGGATTGAAGTTATCATCCTATTGTCTTTTATTTTGTGTCCTTGGGCTATAAAAGAATCCTGAATGTAATTATAAGGATTTGGGTTTGGAAATGGAGGGAGTAATTTTCATTGCCTTCTCCCTCATGCATGAAGATTCGAACAGCTTATTTTTTCCTTGTATTACATATTACAACACTTTAAGTAAAATGTAGACTGAATAATCAACATTTGCCACCTCTAAATATGCCCAATTTCATAACTAGAGTATAAAGTAATTGTATGTGCTTGCCGCTATTTTTTTCTTCCTTTTAGGATGATAGATCATAACAGAACTTATTCTCCATCTCAAGATCTGCTTCTAGTGATTGTGAGTGCCTTGTGGGCAGAATCCTTGTCATTTCCTCTTTGGGTCCGTAGCACCTTGCATAGTGCCTGGCACATAGTTGGTGCTCAATAAATACGGTTTGAAGTGAATTGCCCTCACATGCTTCTGGCAAATCTCTGTGCTGGCCTGAAACCAGTGATTCATCTTCTTACATAGGTGTTGTCAAGTGATATTTGATTTTGTAAAAATAATCAGTAGGATCCAAAGAACTTTAGCTATTTATGTTCATCTTCAAAAATTCATTTTAGGCAAAGTCCATATTCCTTTTAAAACAATATTTATGTCCTATGTTTGTGTATAGAGATGACTCTACTAGGGCATAATTAGAGTTTGTGTATTATTTTTCCAGGTTTGGGGATGAGTCAGTCCTTACCCATCCACAATTTTGTTTGTGAACTTATAACAGGAATAAGCAAAATTCATACCTGACTAGTGTTTGGAATGTAGTATTCTGTGTGAAAAAGTACTGAAGATTAGATTTTAAAAACCGAAAAAACAAAAATGAATGACTTACATAGAGGTTGAGCCAATGACTGTGGTCTCATTAGATTATATTGTAATTAAACAAAGCAGTTTCTCCAGACTTAAAACATGATGAGTTGAGCTCTATCTTCATGTACTCATCCTGAATCCTTATTTTTCTAAAATAGCACCCTTTTTAATTATTTTTATGGAAATTATTACTGTTATAATTAAGTCATAGCTAGTATAACTTTACAGATAACCTAAAAAGAATAGAAGAGAGAGCAGCTTTGTCAGTATAAAACCATGTAAAGTCATCATCAAGTCATCTGGATGAATCTTGAAACACATTTAGCTGCCAGTTTTACAAACCTTTAATATATCAGTGCTCCAGTATATAACCTCAAACAAATGTAAATAGAATGAATTATTTTCTTGTTTTGAATTGTCAATATATTAAATGTTGACTCTTTGGGAGAGTTGTTGGCAAGTTTCATTGGTGAGAAACATGTTATTGTCAACTTGAAATGTGTTCTGTAATGGGGACACTACAAAAAGCTAGCTTTCCAATGTGTGCATAGTATTGGCAATATGAATATATATTATATATAATCTAACACTTATTATAAGCTGCTCCCTGTCTATGTATTTGGAAACCTTTTCACAAAGGGAATTGCCTAACATGTGGACTTTTACAATAAAAATGCTGCATTCTAATCCATGGTGGCATCTCAGTAGTCTGGCAGGACTGTTTGTCTTAGAGATTGTGACCTCTCTTTCCTGTCTCATTTCCCCAAATCCCCTGTCAGTGAGCTTTATTTGTGAGCTGTGTGACTGTGTTTTGCATGGCGGTACTCTTCACCTCAAAAAAATTAAGAGAGGCATGTGGGTTGTAGAGTGAAGAAGAAAGGCAGACATATAATAAAGTAAGTAAAAATTCAAGCCTTCTCTACCTCAAGAATTTTGGTATGGTTAACATTAATTCCAGTGCCAGACAAAGTTGGAATCCCAGCTTTACTATTTACCAGTTGTTAGACAATTGTCGATTCAGCCTTTAGAATCCTCCATTAAAAATAATTTATGTATTTGTTTACTTGTTTAGAGATGGGGTCTCCCTCTGTCACTCAGTCTGAAGTGCAGTGGCACAATAATAGCTCACTGAAGCTGCAAACTTCTGGGCTAAAGCATTCCTCCTGACGCAGCCTCCTGAATAGCTGGAACTACAGACACATGCCACCATGCCCCGCTAGAAGGCTCCATTTTAACAGCTGTAAATTAGATATACTAATGCTAACCTATGTAGTGACCCTCAACAAATGGTCAAAAGCTCTCTCCCTCACTTCCAAAGCCTTCCATGCACTGTTGTCATGCTCCCTTCACCCTATCAAACTAGCTTCCCTAATAGAATCCAGCATTATGCATATAAGCCTTTAAGTGACTCTACATCACTCTATTTTATTTTTAGGAAATATTTGCATTGTAAGTCTTTTAAACTATATGTTGGAAATTCCAGTCTCATTGGAAAAAACTTACACATTACATTAGTTATTTTTAAGGCCAAAGAACTGTTATTCATACCCCCCAAATCTACAAACATACAAAGTCGATTAGCCCTACTCCAGAGACAATGTCATGTTTTCTTGAAGTCTTTTGTAATTCTCCCAGGAATATAGTATGATCTTCACAACACAGTCGCCCTAACCATCCTCAGCCCCATTCTCTTGACCCTGCATGTCTTCCTGCATCTAATTTAAACATCTATTTCTCACCTTTCAAACTTATAAAAATGTAGTTTTCACTTAGATGTTGTCTGCTGTCTAACTCACTGCCCTTAACTTTAGCTGAGTGTATATCTTTATATGGCCTTCATTCCTTGTATTAAGTCTCAATATTATTCTGACTAGTAGCAACAATTTTTGTCTGCAATGAAGGTCAAATTAAGTTAACCAAATGATGTGGTCTTCAGGGATTATGTCAAAAATTGCTATCTCTATGCTTTGTCACTATGAATCTTTGTCAAAGGTGTAGAATATGGGGGAATGACATAGAAAAAAAGCTCGGCTATGTTTTTCGGTGCTCAGTGAACTGCCAAAAGTCACACAGCTAGTTAATGACAGATCAAGGGGTCATCTGAGCATTGCTCTTTCCACTGTGTCTCACAGTATTTCAGAATTTAGAAGTAATATTCTGGAATATTTTATCTTTCTGTTAATATTTTAGGATCTGCCAAACTGCAGGATGCTTTCTTTCTTTGATCTAAACCTCACTTTGACTCATTTTATTGCAATGAGACAGGAATTTTAGAATACCTCATAACAGAAGGAAGTCAATGGATTTTGTATTTATTTTATTCCTTCTCATGTAAAATGACCAATTGATATTTAATATTACCCATACTACTTTCAGAATGCTGTTTCAAAGAAACATCTAAACAACTCCAGACCTAGGGTTAGCCTTTGTCCTTTAGGGTATGGGGCAGTAGACAACCAAAAAGTTTCCATGGCTAGGATCTGCAGGTTCATTCTTTCTACTATTTAAGCAAAGTGGTGGCGAGTGACCTAACTCTTATGATTCTTTCTAAGGTTACAGATTATAGAGAAATTGCAAAATCCAGTTGTAACTTTCTTTTGCCACATTTTGGATAATAAAGAAATAGTTTCCTCTAATTATGGTTTGTATAACTAATTGGAAAAGCAGAGGCTCTTGCTCTAGATTAATTAGGTTCAAATATCAGCCCTGTCAACTTTTGTCTGCCTCGGTTTTCTCACCTGAAAAATGGAGATAATATTGGTGTATATCTCAGACTTTATTATAAGGAGAAACTGAGTTAATACTAAAGAATTACTGGATGCTAGTAATTTTCCTCAGTAAGGATATGAAGTTTCAGAAAATACAGGGTACAAGGACCATATCTACTTTGCTTAAAAATATTGATCATCATTTGTGAGGACTCTTTCTCATTTAAAAAAAAAAAAAAAAAAAAACAGTCACTGGACGAGGGATAGAAATTTCAGTTAACATCTGGGGATTTCCAAATATTTCTATCTTGATGATATTCAGTTTCTTTTTTTTTTTTTTTTTTTTTTTTTTTGAGACGGAGTCTCGCTCTGTCGCCCGGGCTGGAGTGCAGTGGCCGGATCTCAGCTCACTGCAAGCTGCGCCTCCCGGGTTTACGCCATTCTCCTGCCTCAGCCTCCCAAGTAACTGGGACTACAGGCGCCCGCCATCTCGCCCGGCTAGTTTTTTGTATTTTTTAGTAGAGACGGGGTTTCACCGTGTTCGCCAGGATGGTCTCGATCTTCTGACCTCGTGATCCACCCGTCTCGGCCTCCCAAAGTGCTGGGATTACAGGCTTGAGCCACCGCGCCCGGCTGATATTCAGTTTCTTACGTAAATGAGAGAATTTGGCCCCTTTTTCTCCAGCAGGCTTTTATTCGATCGCTTCTCTGCTATTTGCTATGGCCTGATGTTATTGATTATCATCTAACAGTCTGACTCTATTAAACTATGTCTTATCTCCACACAGGTATCTTGGCTCATTTACGTTATTTCCTCCTTGAGACTTCTACGAAAAAGCACAATAGTCCTAGAATGTCTTTCTCTGCTCAGCAGATTCAACAGTCTCTAATTAAAGACTCTACCTGGTCTGTAAGGTCTTCCCAGTTTCACTAAAGTTCAAGATGTTATTTTCTTTTATCCCTTCCAGTTCTTGATATGACTTTCAAATGGCCTACTCCTAATGTTTAGCTGAGTTAAATACTTGCATTCATCCAATCCGCTTAGTAAACAAACATTAAATGAACAATGCTGTGACAAGAATATATTATAAATAATTCACTATCAATTTGCATCTTAAATCATGATGGTCATCTTCTATCTCCATGCTCTATGAATTTGCCTCATAGTTTTGTTTTGTTTTGTTTTTTTTCCTGAGACTTGTATGTTTTATGGGTGTGGAATTAAGTGCCTCATCAAATAAGTTTTCATTAAGCATCTATACATTCAGTTTAATGTAAAGTTATCAGTAAATTCATGCCATGGGCCTAATATAGGGCACTGTGAGTGCAGGAAGAGATAAATTTCAGCTATGCTTGGCCCTGAAATGCCCATAATATGATACAAAAGTCAGAAAAGAATACAAATAACTCTAATGGAACTGCACACAAGTAGTTGTAGATAGAATAAGTCATTATTCTAACTGTGAGTGAAGTCAGAAAAGGGTTTCTCTGTATAAAAAGCATTCCTCTACATGTGAGGAGGTCCCTTCATGCTTAAAAGCCCCCTTTCTATAATTACTAATAAAAATCTTATGGACTGTTTGAAAACTATGTACATGCACATAGCAATATTGTTTTTAATCCATTAGCAAGAGTTAATCACTAAAATAGTATTTACCTTTTTATTTTTGTTTTCCTCCATATATATTTTTATAGCTGAGGGTTTTATATGTATATAAATATATGTAACAATATATAAATATATAACAATATATAAATATATAAATAACAACATATTAAAAATATATATAACTATATATATATATATATATATATATATGTCTTCCTCTATTTTCATAGAATAAATCCCTAAACATGAGCTTTGCTGAATTAAAATGTATAAGCATTTAACAATCAGAGTCCTGGCAGAAAACAAATGGTATACTCCAAGGAGTAATTGAAGAAAAATTAATGAAGGGTTACTTAGAAAGATTTAGGCAAGGTTAAAGTCTACCAATTAAAGGATGGTTTAGTACAACGGGTCTAGCGTCTATCAACTGAACTAGTTACCTATATCCATTGTACAAATTATCATGAACTCAGCGACTTAGAACAATATAAATTCATTATCATAATGAATTTCAGAAGGTCAGAAATTTCAGTGGCTGAAGTCAAGATGTGAACAAGGCTGCATTCCGTCTGAAGGATTTAGGGGAGAATTAATTTCTTGACTTTTCCATGTTCTAGAGGCCTCTTGAATTCCCTGGCTTGTGGTTCATGTTCACCTTTAAAGCCAGCAACTACATCAGTCCATTTCCTTCATCTTTCCTCTGGCTCTGACCTCAAGCCTCCTACTTACAAAGACCCTTGAGATTACATTGGATCCACCCAGGTAATCCAAGATAATCTCATCTCCAGATCCTTAACCAGGCCTGCAAACTCCCTTTTACCACATAAGATATCATATGTACAGTTTGCAGGGATTCAAGCAAGGACCTTTTTTGGGGAACTATTATTTTGCCTACCAGACCACCCCAGTCATTAAAGCACAAAAGGAAGGGACAGTTACAAGACCCAGAAAAGCTGTAGAACAGGAGCTGTGACTTTAAACTAATACAGCCACTGCCCAACAGTGGCCAGTCAAGGAGAGAGTGTAGGAATAAGTAATCAGAATTCTCTCTTCTCCTACCTAAAGTATATCAAATTGGTCAAACCAAATGGAAAGTAGTGGACAGGGAAATGCAGATAGGGTGCGCCAGAGGTCAGCCTCATGGGGCACAACATGTGATGAAGAACTTTGAAGAATGGATCCAGAGAAATGACTAGAAATGATCCAGAAAACCTCTCCAAAAATTAGCATGAGTGCTACAAAAGAAATCTTCTTTACTTGTACCCTACTTATCATAACTTTCTGAAATAAAGAAATTTGAGGTTTTCAAATAGATTTCTATGCCATGGAAAAAGTAGTCTTTAAAAGTTATTATGCTGGAATATTACAGATCCATATATTTTATATGGGGTAATCTGTTCAACCTGAACAACTTTTCAACAGGCTTTAAAACGATAAAGCAAAAGCCTTTATACAACTACTTTCTGGAAGTTAATGTGGGTTAATAGACATGCCCTTCTGGTGAGTCCTGTGGCAAGGGTGCCAATTTAGTCAGTGATTTGCAGGCCATAGCACCTTGAACTATTTTCACAAAGGGTGGACCTTCTGAGCCAATATTCCACATCTGTTATTGCAGACCTTAAAAAGGGACAGGGCTTCTGAGTCACTGAGAGCCCAAGGGTACAATTCTATACTGGGTTCAAGGCTGAAAATAGCAAAACCACAGACCTATTTCTGTAAACACAATGACTGTAAGGACAATTAAAACTTAATTTGGACAACTTAACCTAAAGTGAAAACAGTAAACCATTTGGAAAACAGACTAGCTTAGTACTGACACTCTGAACATAGCCTCTTACAGTGTACAAGACTATGACTTTCTCATTGACAGCCTTCCCATCCTCTTGAAGTCATGGGGGAAACTGAGTCCTCATTAGGGCTAGATTGTGGACCCTGTTGAACAAAAAAGAAGGACAATTTTACATGGCACTTAAATTTAGCTCTTCTCTTCTAAACCTCTATTGACTCTGTTTCTCCCCTTTCATTCTTTCAATCTCTTTTTTTCTTCAAAAATACTTGATGTTATTGTGAGGCAATGAAGATGTGATTCAATTCAGTAAGTATGTTGAGTGCCTACCATATGCCAAGAACGGCACTATGCGTTGGAGATATCTTGGTAAAAATTATTGGCTTAGGCCCTATCCTTACAGAATTTACAATATAATGCAAAAAGAGGTAAGAAATGTGAAATTAAGTGGGTGGTTAGTATTATTAATGCAGAGGTAAATATCTGATCATAAATGCCTCACACCTCTCCAAATTCTATATATATAAATGTGTGGGGTAGGTTTAAGCTACTTCAATTAATATTAATAGATTTATTTCTCAGTTACAGATAAACCTATGAAGTAGTGGATCATGGGGTTTCCTTAGGATAATGCATTTTTCATTTTTAAAAATTGCTTGTGTCTGCTAGAGGATCAAATCAGGTTTTTTTCATTATAAATGTATTTTCAGGCATGTATATGAAATTACACAGGCAACACGTATTTCTTTGGAAAACACATTGCTTTTCAGGCATAGTGATCTTTTACCAAGGGACTAAACGACAGAGAATCGTGAAGTGCTCTCAGTGGTGTTTTATATTAAATAGTTGACTTCCTAGTTTGTCACTGGGGAATTAGTACCAATTATTAAAGTAATAAATTCCTGCTGCTACCTTGAAAATCGGGGCTTTAAAACTTATATTGACCTATGATAAGCAATAATTGTACATTTTAAGCTAATATACATGCACCATGCATATCCATGCATTTGCAATATATACACTTGATGCAATATTTCTTGTAAAGCTACAGTTTCTCAAAGTGAGGGCCAAAGTTTACACTTCTAAATCTTTATTGCCTAACACAGTGCCTGACCCATAATAGCCACTTGAGAGATGAAGTTTTTAAAATACAGTCTGTCAGATGAATACTATTTGACTATTATTTGTGAAGTTTTTATTTAAAATACCCATTCTATTTTTTTATTTTAAGGAGGACTATATATATAAATATACATGTGTGTATGTGTGTGTGTGTGTATGTTTATGTGTGTGTGTGTGTGTCATCACCACAACATTCTAAAGCATCCTCTCACATATCTTCCCCCAGAAGAGTACCACTAACTTGATGAACATAATCAAAGGTAATCCTCAGATGTTAATATGAGAGTATCATCAAAGACGGTATCTACTGAAAATCCCCATGAAATTTAAGACAACTTACTGAGATTTGTTATTTAACAATTAACTATCAATGGCCACCAAGCGACTCAATTAGTTTTGAGGAGAAACAAGAAACACATTTCCTGAAATGAGATTTTTTCCAGGTAAATTCTAACAAGGATCAAGACTAAAATTACTTCCTTTCTTGATAAATAATATGGTTTAGATATTTGTTCTCTACAAATCCCATGTAGAAATGTGAACCCCAATGTTGGAGATGGGGCCTGGTAGGAGATTATTGAATCATAAGGCAAATGTCTCATGAATGCTTTAGCACCAACCTCCTAATGATAAATGAGTTCTCACTCAACTACTTCACAAAATATCTGGTTGTCGTAAAAATTCTGGGACTTCCTCCTTCTGTATCTTGCTCCTTTTCTCTTCTTGCACCATGTGGTGTGCTGCTCCTGCCTCACCTTCTTCTATGAGTAAAAGCTCCCTGAGGCCTCACCAGAAGCCTAGCAGACGTCAGCACCACGCTTACTGTATAGCCTGCAAAACCATGAGCCAATTAAACTTTTTTTCTTCATATATTACCCAGCCTCAGGTATTCCTTTATAGCACACAAAATGGACTAATACAACAAGTTAGCAATTATTTATAATTGTCTTAATTTCTTTAAGCCCTCAGTGAACACAATTTGGAGAGTTTATTGTATTTTTTTGCATAATGTTTTAATATTTAATCCAAGGTAGAAAAATAAAAGGATGATAATTTTCTGGTTATTCTGTTTAATGTCTACATCCTTCAAAAGCTTATTTTGATGGTTTCATATACATTATACAAAATGTAAGAAATAGGTCATCTTTACGTGTTTATAGTGGGTGAGAGTAAGAGCAAGATCTAGGCCAAGAGCAAGATGAGATAATGAGGAATAAATAATACAATGGGGAAATGATAAAGGAATTTATACTTCTCTGACCATTAATTCATTACTATTAGAAATAATTTAATCAGAATTCCAAATGTAATAATTTCTTCATATTGGGATATGATATTCTTATTTGCAAAAGTTATATTAGTCTTCATATTATCACTAGTAACACTTTGAGCACTAATATTTTTATTTGTATATTGAGTAGAAAATACTATTTATAATTTTCCAAATGTTCTGTTGTTTATGACAAAGTTTAATCACAACATGCTGCTCATCACTAGTACTCAATAAATGTCTGCTTTAATTACAATAATGACAAAATTATATGCTAAGAAAGATGTGACAGGGGGAGGGAAAATGATGACTGGTTAGAAGCAGCTACAGTGCATAGTACTCATGGAGGGGAATAAAAGGACCAAGAAAATACAGCACCTTCCACTGAAATATCCAGGTACTCTTATTGGGACTGATAGGGTAAACAATTCGACCCATAGAGAATGAAGAAAAGCAGGGCAGGATAATTGCCTACCTGGGAGCAACATCGAGTCAAGTGAACCCCTACCTCCTGCCAAGGGAAGTGGTGAGTGAATGTGCAACCCTGGAAAACCACACTTCTCCCATGGATCTTTGCAACCCTCAGATCAGGAGATCATCTCATATGCCACTCCACCAGGGCCTTGGGTCCGACACACAGAGCTGTGAGGAGTCTCAGCAGAGTAGCTGCTCAGGCATGCACATACTCTGACACTAGGGTTCCGACAAAGGTGACTGCAACTCAGGCAAGGCAGGAGGTATGTGAAGCAGAGTCATTTGTTTGGGGTAATACTCGAGGTTCCTTCCCTCACGCCAAGGAAATGAAGGACAACGTGGAAAAACACAAGGAGTGAGTATAAAAGCAGAAGTTTCACAGGCAAAAGAAACAGAAAAGAGAAAAGTTCTCTCTCTTGCAGAGAGAGAGAAGTTCCCCAGTGGGTCTTCTGGTTCTGTGGTGAAGTGCACAGGATTTTGTAGTAGAGCTTGAGGAGGCAGTGTCTGATTTACATAGGGCACATGAAATTGGTTGGACCAGGTGTGCCATTTGCATAGCACATGAAGAAGCTGTCCATCTCACCCCAATCTTTTATTATGCAGAGGGGGTCTCTACCTGGCTGGTGTCGTGTTGCCTGCTTTTTTACTGCACATGTAGCAAAAAAGAAAAGGGAAGAGAAGACCTCCATGTTGAATATATCTGGCTTCCAGGTATCCCTTTTCTATTGGCACAGCTGCTAGCATTTACCTATGCAAGATTTTGGCTTGCTTATCCATGTTTGCAGCCTGATTTTTCAGGCTGGGCTTCTTGTTAGAAAAGAAATGATTTGGGGGCTGCTTCTTATTAAAAAGAAATCTTTCTGAGGACTCTCTTACCCTTGCTATCTGCCTAAATCATTTCTAGGTCTTGTATCATCTGTACATACTCCTAGAAGGGTGCTGAATCCAGGGGCTGGGCAGGATTGGTCTGCAGGCCCCATTTCCATGGCACCACACAAGATAAGACTTATTATCTTGAAATTCCAGCCAGCCACTGGCAACAGGGTAGAACCTGCCTGAGACCTGAGATGGGACAGAGCCCCCAAGAAGAGGGGTGGGACACCATCTTTGCTGTTTGCACGACTCAGCCATTCCAATCTGCAGGCTTTGGAGAGTCCAAACGATCCCAACAAGGAAGGAACTCCCCAGTGTAGCACAGCCTCTTTACCAAAATGTTGATGGACTGCTCCTTTAAGCAGGACCCTGATCCATTCCGCACTGTGATGCACCTCCTAGCAAGGGCCTCCAGCCAACCCTGCCTGCCTGTATTCTACAGACAGAGCTCTGAACTCTCCCTGGGATGGAGAGCCAGGGGAGGGGCAGGCCACCAGCTTTGTTGCTTGGATGACTCAATCATTCCAGTCTCTGGGCTTTGGTGAGTCCAAGCAGTTTAGACAAGGAAGGGACCCCCCCCACCACCTCTACACAGCACAGCTGCTTTACCAAAACATGACTAGACTACTACTTTAAGTGAGATCCCAATTCATGCCTCCTCTGGGTGAGACCTCCCTGCTGGGATCTCCAGTCACCCCCCCATATTCTATGGACAGAGTTCTGATCTTTTCTTGGGATAGAGTGCCCAGGGAAAGGGGCAGGCTGTGACTGTTTGCTGTTTGGATGATTTCGCCATTCCAGCCTGCAGGATTTGGAGAATCCAAGCTGACTTGGTCAGAGGCAGTTCCCCAGCATGGCCTGGCTGTTTCGTCAAGGCATGGCCAGATTACATTTTTAAATGAGACCCTGATCCATTCCTTCTCACTGGGCAGGTCCTCTTAGCTGGGGCCCCTGGCAACCCCTTCCTGTGTTCTATGGCAAACAGAGTTCTAATTTCTCTCTGGGACACAGGGCCTCGGGGATAAAGTGGGCCACCAGCTTTACTGTTTGGGCACATCAGCCAGTCCAGCCTTTGGGCCTTGGAGAGCCCAGACTGATCAGGGGCTGAAGAGATTCCCTACACAGCACAGCTGCTCTACCAAAATGCAGCCAGACTACTTCTTTAAGCAGGTCCCTGATCCTGTTCCTTCTGACTGAGGAGACCTCCAACCTGGGGTCTCCAGCCACCTTCTATAGGTGTGTTCAAGCCAACAACAGGTCAGTGCCTTCCTGGGGTGAAGTTCCAAGAGGAAGGGGCAGGCTGCCATTTTTGCTGTTTCACAGCCTCCAGATGCTGGAATAACCAAGATAACTCAGGTCTGGAGTGAACCCCCAGCAAATCATAGCAGCCTTACAGAAGAGTGGCCAGACTCTTAAGAGAAAAACAAATAAAACAACAACAATTACAACAACAACAACAAAAGCACACACAAAAACCCCATCTAAAGGTCAGCCTAGCTAGACAAGCCAATATTCAAACTCAGGAAATGCAGAAAACCCCAGTAAGATACTCTGCAAGAAGATCATCCCCAAGGCACATAATCATCAGATTCTCTAAGGTTGAAATGAAAGAAAAAAATGTTAACGGGAGCTAGAGAGGAAGGCCAGGTCTCCTGCAAAGGAAAGCCCATCAAACAAACAGTGAATCTCTCAGCATAAACCCTACCAGCCAGACAAGATTGGATGTCAATATTCAATATTCTTAAATAAAATAAATTGCAACCCAGAATTTGATATCCAGCCAAATTAAGCTTCATAAGCAAAAGAGAAATGAGATCCTTTTCAGATGAGCAAATGCTAAGGGAATTTGTTACCACCACCAGACCTGCCTTACAGGAGCTTCTGAAAGAAGCACTATGTATTTTCTGGAAAGCAGAAATCATTACCAGCCACTACAAAATCCCACTGAAGTACACAGACCAGTGACACTATGAAGCAACCACATAAACATGGCTGCAAAACAACTAGCTAGCATCATGACGACAGGATCAAATCCACACATAACAATAGTAACCTTAAATGTAAATGGGCTAAATGCCCCAATTAATGGGCATAAAGTGGCAAGCTGGATAAAGAACCAAGACCTATTGGTATGCTGTCTTCAAGAGACCCATCTCACATGCAAAGACATACATAGTCTCAAAATAAAGGGATGGGGAAAATCTGCCAAGCAAATGGAAAACAGAAAATAGCAGGGGTTGCAATCTGAGTTTCTGACAAAACAAACTTTAAACCAACAAAGATCAATAAAGACAAAGAAGGGTATTACATAATGGTAAAGTGTACAATTCAAGAAGCAGAGATAATTATCCTAAATATATGTGCACCCAATACAGGACCACCCAGATTCAGAAAGCAAGTTCTTAAAGACCTTCAAAGAGACTTAGACTCCCACACAATAATAATGGGAGACTTTAACACCACACTGACAATATTAGACAGATCATCAAGACAGAAAATTAGCAAAGATATTCAGAATCTGAATCCAGCTCTGAATCAAACAGAGCAGATAGATATCTATAGAACTCTCCCCTGCAAAATAACAGAATATACATTCTTCTCATCACCACATGGCACTTACTCTAAAATTTATCACATAGTTGAAAGTAAAGCAATCTTCAGCAAATACAAAAGAACTGAAATCATAACAAACAGTCTCTCAGACCACAGCAAAATCAAATTAAATTCAAGATTAAGAAATTCACTCAATTCACTCAAAACCATACAACTACATAGAAATTGAACAACCTGCTCCTGAATGACTTTTAGGTAAATAATAAAATTAAGGAAGATATCAAGAAGTTCTTTGAAACGAATGAGAACAAAAAGATAATTTACCAGAATCTCTGCAACGCAGTTAAATCAGTGTTAGGAGGGAAATGTAGGCCAGGAGCAATGGCTCATGCCTGTAATTCCAGCACTTTGGGAGGCAGAGGTGGGCATCTTATGAGGTCAAGAGATGAAGACCATCCTTACTAACATGTGAAACCCATCTCTACTAAAAATACAAAAATTAGCTGGGTGTGCTGACACATACCTGTTGTCCCGGCTACTCGGGAGGCTGAGACAGGAGAATCACTTGAACCTAGGAGGTGGAGGTCACCATGAGCCAAGATCACGCCGCTGCACTCCAGTCTGGCAACAAAGCAAGAGTCCATCTCAAAAAAAAAGAAAAAGAAAAAAAAGAGAGGGACATTTATAACATGAAGTTTCCATATTGAAAAGCTAAATAATTCTCAAGTTAACAACCAAATATCACAACTAAAAGAACTAGAAAAACAAGAGCAAACAATACCCCAAATTAGCAGAAGACCAGAAATAATCAAGATCATGGTTGAACTGAAGGAGATAGTGACACAGAACAACCCTTCAAAAGATCAATAACTCACAGAACTGATTTTTTGAAGAAATTAATAAAATAGACTGCTAACTAGGCTAATAAAAAAGAGAGAAGATTCAAATAAATGCAATCAGAAATGATAAGGGCAGTATTACTACTGACCTCACAGAAATAGAAACAACCATCAAAGAACATTATAAATACTTCTATGCACATAAACTAGAAAAAAAATTTAGGAGAAATGGACAAATTCCTGGACACATGCACCCTACTAAGACTGAACCAGAAAAATATTGAATCTCTAAATAGACCAATAACAAGTTTGGAATTTGAGGCAGGAACAAATAGCCTTCAAACTGGAAAGAAAAAAAAAAAAAAAAAAAGCACAGGACCAGATAAATTCACTGGTGAATTCTACCACAGTTACAAAGAAGAGCTGGTACCATTCCTACTGAAACTATTCCAAGCAGGTGAAAAGGAGGGACTCCTCCCTAACTCATTAGATGAGGGAAGCATCATCCTGACCCCAAAACCTGGCAGAGTTACAATAATAAAAGAAATCTTCAGGTCAATATTCTTGATGAACATCAATGCAAAAACCCTCAACAAAATATTGACAAATCAAATCCAGCAAAACATCAAAAAGCTCATCCACCACAATCAAGTAGGCATTATCCCCAGGATGAAAGGTTTGTTCAACATACGCAAATCAACAAATGTGATTCATCACATAAAGAAAACAAATGACAAAAAGCACATTATTATCTCAATAGATTCAAAAAAGGCCTTTGATAAAATTCAACATCCTTTCATGTTAAAAGCTCTCAATAAACTAGATATTGAAGGAACATAACTCAAAATAAGAGTCATATATGACAAACCCACAGCCAAGATCATACTGAATGGGCAAAAGCTGTAAGCATTTCCCTTGAAAACCAGCACAAGACAAGGATGCCCTCTCTCATCACTCCTATTCAGTATACTATTGGAAGTTCTGGCAAAGGCAATCAGGTAAGATAAAAAAAAAAAAAAAAAAAGAAGGATATTCAAATAGGAAGAGAGGAAGTCAAACTATCTTTGTTTGAAGATGACATAATCCTGTATCTAGAAAACCCTATTAACTCAACCTAAAAACTTCTTAAGCTGATAAGCAACTCCAGCAGTCTCAGGATACAAAATCAATATGCAAAAATCACTAGCATATATCCAACAAAAGGCAAGCCAAGAACCAAATCAGGAATGAACTTCCATTTACAGTAGCCACAAAAAGTATAAAATACCTAGGAAGACAGCTAAGAAGGGAAGTTACAGACTTCTTCAAGAACTACAAACCATGGCTGAAAGAAATTCAGAGATGACACAAACAAATGGAAAAACATTCCATCATCACAGATAGGAAGAATCGATATCATGAAAAATGGCCATACTACCCAAATCAACTTAAAGATTCAATGCTATTCCCATTAAACTATCATTGATATTCTTCACAGAATTAGAAAAAGTTAAAATTCATATGGAATCAAAAAAGAGCCCAAATAGCCAATACAATCCTAAGCAAAAAGAACAAAGCTGGAGACATCACACTACCTGACTTTAAACTGTACTATAGGGCTACAGTAACCCAATCACCACTATACTGGTACAAGAATCGACAAAGAGCCAAAGAGCCAAGGCAATCCTAAGCAAAAAGAACAAAGCTAGAGGCATCATGCTACCTGACTTCGAACTATACTACAGGGCTATAGTAACCAAAACACCACTGTACTCTTACTAAAACAGACACATAGACCAATGGAACAGAATAAAGAGCCCAGAAATAAAGCCACACAACTACAACCATCTGATTTTCAATAAAGGTAACAAAAACAAGCAATAGGGAAATGATTTCCTATTTAATAATTCGTTCTGGGAGAACTGGCTAGCCATATTCCAAAAATTAAAACTGGACCCCTTCCTTATATGATATACAAAAATTGACTCAAGATGGATTAAAGACATAAATATAAAACCCAACACTATAAAAACCATAGAAGAAAACTTAGGTAATACCATTCAGGACACAGGTATGGGCAAAGATTTCATGAAGATGCCAAAAGCAATTGCAACAAAAGCAAAAATTGACAAATGAGATCTAATTAAACTAAAGAGCTTTTGCACAGCAAAAGAAACTATCAACAGAGTAAATAGACAACCTACAGAATGGAAGAAAATTTTTGCAAACTATGCATCTGACAAAAGTCTAATATCCAGCAACTGTTGAACTTAAACAAATTTACAAGAAAAAAAAACTTATTAAAAAGTGAACAAAGTACATGAACAGTCAGTTCTCAAAAGAAGATGTACATGAGGTCAACAAACATGAAAAAAGGCTCAACATAGCTGATCATTAGAGAAACGTAAAACCACAATTAGATACCGTCTCATACCAGTCAGAATGTATTACTAAAAAGTGAAAAAATAACAGATGCTGGTGAGGTTGTGCAGAAAAAGGAACACTTGTACACTGTTGAAGTGTAAATTGGTTCAACCATTGTGTAAAACAGTGTGGTGATTCCTCAAAGACCTAGAGGCAAACATATCATGTAACCCAGCAATCCCATTACTGGGTATATACCCAAAGGGATAGAAATCATTCTATGACAAATATGTACATATTCACACATATGTTCATTGCAGCACTTTTCACAATAGCATAACATGGAATCAACCTAAATGCCCATCAATGATGGATTGGATAAAGAAATTGTGGTACATATACACCATGGAATACTATGTAGCCATAAAAAGGAATGAGATCATGTTCTTTGCAGGGGCATGGATAGAGCTGGAGGCCATTATCCTTAGCAAACTAACTCAGAAACAGAAAACCGAACACCATATGTTCTTGCTTATAAGTGGGAGTTCAACAATGAGAACACATGGACTCAGGGAGGGGAACAACACACACTGAGGCCTATCAAAGGGTGGGGTTGGGAGGAGGGAGAGGATGAGGAAGAACAGCTAGTGGATTCTAGGCTTAATACCTGTGTGTTGGGTTGAACTGTGCAGCAAACAACCATAGTACACGTTTACCTATGTAACAAACCTGCACATCCTGCACATGTACCCCTAAACTTAAAATAAAAGTTGAAAATAAAAAAGAAAAGATATTTCTCTATATGTTTATACACATTTTTCCAATAAATTGTATTTCGTGGACATTGATATTTTAGATATTTGCCATATTTCAAGATTATTCCATTTTTCTCCTAGCACTTTTTTTTCTTTCAAAGCTATGTTGTTATATAACTTATAAAAACTTAAAAAATGTAAGAAGTACTTGAAGGAGAAAAGAGTTCTTACTCAAGACATGCCAAAATAAAATGCTAAACATAATGTCAACAACTGATAAATTGGATTATTTATTTTCTTCAAAAGACACATTAAAGAAAGCAACACACAGAGGATCTAGGAGTTATTTTTGACACATATGTAGGAAAAGGTCTCGCTAAAATTGTATGATTAACTCCTACAAATCAATAATAAGAAAACCCAATAAAAAATTGTCAAATATTAAGCGAGTTCTTTACATATGAGATACCAACTAATCTATTTAACTATCATGAGTGCATATTAAAACTGTAATGCCAAATCAATATACAACTACTGAAACTAGTTTGAAAAAGAAAAAATTTCAAGTGTTGCAAACATGTGAAGCCACATAAACCCTCAAACTCTACTTGTGGAAGTGTAAATTGCACAATATTTTTGAATAGTGTTGGAAAAATTGACTAAACCATTCATATCCAATGACCTAGAAATTCCCCTAATGAAAGCATAAACATATTCAGCAAAAATATAGTTATAAAAATATTCATCAGAGCACAATTTTTACCAGCTTGTACATTCAAGACATAGAATACTACTTTTTTAATAACTCAAATAGCGAAAACACTAAAATGCCTATCAAATGCAGAATGAATAAAAAAGCTTTGGTATAGTCTCATAATAACATATTTTGTACTGTAGAATATATAGTAAATATAATATAGAATAACATATTCTGTGCAGCAAGCAGATAAAATATGTATGAATCTCACATCTGTAATGTAGAACAAAATGAACATCGTATTTGCGCTACACTAAATATTTGTGTGCCCCCAAAATTCGTAAGTTGAAACCTTAATCCCAATGTGGTAATATCAGGAGATGGGGCCTTTGGGAAGTAAGTAATGAAGGTGAAGTGTTCATGAATGGGATTAGTGCTTTTTCAGGCTGGAAAGCTAGGTAGTTCTCCTTCTTTCACATAGGATACAATGAGAAATTGACAATCTGCAATCCAGAGAGGGTGCTCATCAGAACCTGACTATCCTAGTGCCGAGATCTCAGAATTCCATTCTTCAGAACTATGAGAAATGTATTCCTACCATTATCACCCAGTCTATGATATTTTGTTATAACAACCTGATCTAAGACACTAAGATTCCATTCATATAAAACTGAGAAAAAGCCAGGTGTGGTGGCTCACGCCTGTAATCTCAGAGCTTTGGGAGGCCAAAGTAGGAGGATCAGTGGAGGCAAGGAGTTTCAGACCGCCTGGGCAAAATTGTGAGACTCTGTCTCCACTAAAAAAAAAATAAAATAAAAAAATAAAATAAAATAAAATAGCAAAGTCTTGGTGGTGTGTGCCTATAGTCCCAGCCACTCAGGAGGCAGAGAGGAGAACCTTTTGAGCCCAGGTGGCTCCAGTGAGCAATGATCGTGCCGCTGTGCTCCAGATCAGGTGACAGAGAAAGACCTGTAGATGTGAGGAGAATTCTTGTGTGTGTGTGTGTTGTGGAGGAGAGCAGGGAGAAAAGGGCAGAGCATGAGAAGCACTTTGGGATATTGATAACACCATTAAACTCCTTCTTGATCTGGGTTCTGCACAGGTGGATAGGTTGCACCTATTTTGTGAAAAATATATGATCAGTACCCTTTTCAATACATATATTTATTTCAATAGAAACTTCAAAAATACATAAAGGTGGCTGGGCACAGTGGCTCACTCCTGTAATCCCAGCATTTTGGGAGGCCAGGGAGGGCAGATCACCTGACGTCAAGTTCGAGATCAGCATAGCCAACATGGTGAAATCCTGTCTCTAGTAAAAAAATTACAAAAATTAGCCAGCTGTGGTGGCAGGCACCTGTAATCCCAGCTACTCAGGAGGTTGAGGCAGGAGAATCACTTGAACCTGGGAGGCAGAGGTTGCAGTGAGCTGAGATCACACCACTGCACTGCAGCCTGGGCAACAGAGCGAGACTCTGAAAAAAAAAATTGCATAAAGGTGTATGTTTGCATATATACATATTCTATATTTCTTTATATATATCAACAAACAATATACATCTATGATAAATTAAAATACATACTTTGGTTGTGAAGCCATGAGGCATAATATAAGGGATCTTAAAGAAAATCAGATTAGTTTTATTTTAAATACTGGTTTTTCAACAAAAAACATTGTGACCTCAGGAAAAAATATAGCATATCCAGAGTTTTCTCATGAGGGACTTGAACTATATTAACTCAAAGTTTAACTTTTGTACCTTATATTCCATAAGCTATATGTGAAATTTCATATCCATCTCCCAGGTATTGATACTGCCTTTGAAAGAGTGTAAAGATAATGAGCACAGTTTCTAGAGTATCCGTAGATCATTGTTATGTTCATTTAGATTTATACTTGTTCACTTCACAAAATGCATGTTATCAGTTGACCACGGATTTTAACTATATAACTAGAAGTCAAATAAATTGTATCATTATTTCAGTAGTTGAAAAATATTCTGCAAGTTGTATGAACAGAGTAATTCATATGTTGTGAAAATAATGCCTATATGCATATCCATGGAGAATCATTAACTCTTACCAAATGAGAAAATCTTTCGTGCTATTGACACTCATCTATGTAACATACATTGGCCAAAACAAGAATTAGGCACATGAAAATTGGTTATCTTTGTGACAGATGACTTGAAATAGCTGTTTTAGGAATTGTAAGCCTGTCTTCCCTGACCAGAGTCACACGGTCTGCTAAACTGTGCCTAGATCTTAGCTGCTTTGAAGACCAACACCCAAAGAGAGTTCTGCAAGGAAAACATCAAGCCTTTGCCATCCATCTGAGAACGAACTACCAAAAATCGCTCCTGTTCAAAACAAATCATTAGTTGCAACTTCTCTGGGAACCTAACTGCGGGTCCCCCAAAGTAAATTTTGAGTACACCGCATAGCATATGTTCAATCAGAAAATCAAATTTTGTGGATGGATTAGATAGAGAGATGATAGATAGCCAGCCAGACAGAAAAAAATATTAATAATATGTATGCTGTTTGGAACATTAGAGACCATCAGTGATTTTTATTTTAAAAAATATCCCTCTGAGTTTTCTAAAATCTTTAATTGTACAAATTAATTTTATAAGCAGAAAATGGATATATTCTTAAATTGTAAAATTGCTATGACAAAAATCTGGATTTTTAAAATATATGCGGTCAGAGTGGGAAAGATTGTTCTCAGTAAATCAAAATCATACAAAAAAAAAAAAAAAGGTATATGCGTAGCAAAGTAGACCGCAGGGCTACATATACAATTCAAAAAAATAAATAAATAAATAAATAAATAAATAAAGTTTTTAAAAAATGTCAAGTGTTCTAAAAACCAGAAGTTGAGTGCATTTACTTTCCGTTGTTGTTTAAACACATTCCCTTTGTCCTTTCCTCCAAACCCTTCCTGTTTCAGATGACATTTCAGGGAGCTATTTGAAGGCTCAGCCCCTCCCACACCCGCACCTCCACTTTTAGTTCCTTTTTTTCTTTTTTCCTGAAAAATACAGAAAGTGCTCTTAAGAAGCAAGAGAGAAATAGCTTTTGAGACTGGAGTTGTCTCTACATTTCCATTATTGGAAGAGGTCAGATGGCACTGGTCAATATGTTCCACCATCCCACAGTGATATTTTAAATGTTGCAGAAGCGCCAGGGCTCCAAAACTGGGTCATGGTTGCCCTCCTCCAATTAGTCACAGCTACTCTGCTGTGAGGCTGATGAAAGAAAGTTGCAACATTCCTGTCTCCTAATGTGGACTGATTAAGAATGATTAAATAGTGTGCTTGCTGTCCACAGCACCCATGCATGAGATAATAGAGGACACTGTGGAAGGGGGGTATATATATGTGTATATATGATTAAAAACACACACATACATAATATATATAAAAGAATCTCTCACATTTTATAAAAACCCTGAAGATTATGTACTTCACTCAGTGAGGCTGTTATTCTACTATTCATTTATTCATTCAAAAATAGCTAGGAAATATTTACAAGTGATAAAATGATGCTTCTCGGTAGAATAGAACAAGAACGAGTCAGAAACCTCTTCTTTTTAAAAACAACTTATCTAATGAATGGTTTAGAACATCTGTTATGAAGCAGACATTATAATGTATGAAGACTAGAACAGGAAAGCCTGTGTAATAGCCAATGCTGTTGAGACCCATATCTACCATCTGTATCTGATGTACAAGAGCCCAACCTTCCACTGGCAGCTCTTGCACTTTTTTTTTTTTTTGCCTGGGGGCTTTTGGGTCATTGGAGTTTATCTTGTTGTCTACACAACAGGCTAAAAGTGTCAGGAAATTTATAACAATCCCCCATTCCTCCAATCACCTGTCTTCCCTTTAGCTGCCTTTAACCATAACTAATGGAAGTTGGTTCTAGGGTGATTACTCTGGTTTGTCTGAGACTGACGGGTTATCCAGGATGTAGCACTTTCAGTGATAAAACTGTAACTTTCAGTGCTATCAGGCTAGTTGCTCATACTAGTTAGTGTGTGAATATGGTAACGCTTTCCTAGGCTAGAGTAACTCTGAGGCACATATTTTACACTGTCTCCTGGAGAATCTAAGCTCCACTCACCCAGAGTGGTAATGTCCTTGATGATCTGTTTATTGATGACTTTCCCTTCCCTGTCTCTCTTCCTTACTGTGTCGTCAGTAAGGAAGATCACTTTCAAAATTATTGCACTTGAATCTTTCTCTCAGGCCCTGCTTCTAGGGAAAATTAAGCCAAGAGAAAGTCAAGGTGCCTACCCTTGAAGGGACATAAAATTCAGTGACAGTTGTGCAAAAAAAAAAAAAAAAAAAAAGTGGGTAATTAAGATGCAAAAGAAAAGAGGCAGTGTGATAAATTCTATGATCAGGGTAATGATTATATCCTCTGGGAGATCATAGGGAGACCTTGGGGAGGGAGAGAAGGCTTACAAGAGAAAGTTAACATCTAAGCTGAATCATGAAGGATGATGTGCAGTTAGCCTACTGAATGAGAGAGAAGGTCACATTGTTAGGCAGTAGAAAAGAACTTTTTTTGTAAATCTTAAAGGTGAAATAAAGTGCAGCCTGCTTGGAGATCTACAAATAGTGTCCAATGGTTGGAACTTAGAATGAAGTAAGTAGTTTGGATAGAAGAAGCCACAGATTTAGACAAATGCTGGGACATGAATGACCTTGCATGTCTTACTAAGGAGTTTGGATCTTATCCTGAAGGCAGTGGAATGACATTGACAGGCTCTAAGTAAGCAAGAAAGGGACATGACCAGATTTAACTTGAGAAAATCACTCAGACTGCATTGTGAAAAATGGATTGGAAGGGTCATGAACTGGAACAGGGACACCAGTAAGGAAGTTGCTGCAGTGATTATGGGGTGGGTTAAATGGTGTTTTGAACAGCGGGGATAGAGAGATTTGGCTGTATATTTCAGGTTTTAAGAAAGGACAAGCTACAAAACTTATGATTTATTACATATGATCTGCAAGAGAAAATGTCTAATTTCTTGAATGTATAAATTGATGAATAATTGCAAATTATTGCAATAATAAATCAAATGGAAAATTTCAATTTAGGTTCTGTTGGATTTGAGTTTTTGTGGAGAAGCCCTTGCATATTTATCACTAGAGGCAGAATGAAAAGTGGCTAATAGCATGGGGTTGGGAGTAAGACACATCTCAATTCTAATTGAATGTATTGAATAATTTATTAAATATCTGTAAACTTCAGTTTACTTATCTTTAAAGGGAGTTAATATTTGAAACTGCCTTTTAAGGTTGATAATTCATCAATGGATTTATCAGGGACTCATCAACAGTGAGTTCTCAATTATTATGATTCTTACATTTAATAGTGGTGCAATGTTACCACCAGGCTATACTTCCATAGATACATTGATATGTGGACTGGAGATAAGGAGTAAAACTTACACTGGAAATATAGCTTAAATTATTAAAATATAAAACAGTACATGAAGATCAGGGAATGGATAAGTTCACTGAGGAAAAGTGTTCAGAATAAAAAGAGGTTGTAACCACGAGGAAAACAAAAGAAAATTCTAGTAAGGAGGCTGAGAAGGACACAGTAAGAAGGATGTGGTGTGACATGCTCTCTCCCCCGCCAAAATAGAATACAATGTAAGGAAAGGTTGATGAACACATCAAATTCCAAGCAAAGATTAACCAAAACTAGGGCGGAGACATTCCATTCAATGAAGTAACAAAGAAGTCAATGGTGATTTTTATCTACAACAATTTCAGCCTAGCAGAGGTGACAGAAGCCAGGTTGTAGTTGTGTGAAACACAAATAGAGGGTGAAAAAAATGGATACAGCCATTTTTTTTTTGCAGACAGCTTCTTCAGGACACTTGGTTGTAAAGGGAATGAGAAAGATAAGAGAATAGCTTCAGGGAGTCCAAAAGAGGTGAAGGAAAAATTTTATATTTTAAAGATGGGAGAAACTTTTATTGGTTTTAATACTCTTGAGAGGGGTCAACAGAGAAGAAAAGGCTGAGAAAAATAAAATAAATTGTGTTAAATGACCCAAACCCTTAAGGACACCGAATGTGATGGGATCCAGTACATAGGTGAAGGGAAGGCACCTTTAATATCGTGCCCTTGCCAAAATATCTTGCTAATGTCTATGCAATTTCTAGAATAGACTCTTTTCTGGCCGTGACTGATAGTTTGCATTGTAGTCAAATTTGTCAGGGCTAGTTGATTGGATTTGCATGGCGTTAGTTATTAGAGCATGAAGCAAAGTTAATCAGCATCTAAGGGACAGATTTCCTGTTCTGTTAAGCTGAGCATCAGGGAGATTTTATCCCTCAGAAGTTAAATTGTTTCCACTTTGCATTAGTTTTCCAGGGCCATCATTTAAGCCAGCATACATCTTATGTGCCAGTTTTAGCCAGTTAAATATGATCCTTGAAATGTAGTTGAATTAATAAAGTGACCTGAGAGATTGGCATTGCATGGGAAAGGACAGGGAGTCAAGGATGGGGGGTTGGTATTACATATGCCTAATGTAGCACATGTCTTTTGTATGCCAGCCAGATTGGCTTAATAAATAATTTATTCTGTATTATTTACATATACATTTGTAACATATATATGTCAATTAAGGAAATAAAACCTAATTCCAAGAAATTGTATATTGTGTTTTGTATATGTATTATACATATTGTATATGTAGAATATATAGTAATATATTGCATATTACTATATATTATATAACATATAATATATTGTATAATATATTTATAGATAGCATATAATAAATAATAATGTATAATATATACTATATATTATTAGCATATATAGCAATTATTCATGATAATATATATAACATACTATTTTATCATATATAATGGTTAATAATTATCATAGATAATTATACTATATTACATATTATTATTATATAGTATAATTATTAATGACATATAATTATACATATATACACACACAATATAAAATTTCCTGGAATTAGGTTTTATTTTCTTAATTGACATTTTAGACAGCTTTCAATCTATAAATTTACTAAGTCAAATCAATACCAAAACTATTAATATTATTGTTATTAATTTGCCTCTCAGCTTGACTTGTACCAAGGGAAAAATTTATAACAGGGAAAGGTCCATTCCTTGCTCTACAGGTAGTTTTGAGATGTCTAAGTTGTTCTCAGCTCCTACAAAATCTCTACTAGTCTTTAGATATGTATTATATGATGTTAGTTTGCAAACAACATAATTATACACAAAGGATCACTGGTGCAGAAGTTAATGGACACTCTAGAATACTCATGAATAGATTCCAGGGATTCTGTAATCCTCTGAATTTATGCACATTATGTTTTCAACTCAAATCAAAGGAGAACCCACAGTCTGTATAGTTTGAAAGAAATGCTGAGTGGTTGCGTTCATCAGTTTTCCTATCCACTGACATTTCTCTTCAAAGTAGTCGCATCAGTTTAGACTCCCACCAGAAAAAATATAAGAGAATAATGTTTCTCACACTTCTGCTGATGAATATTATTTAAAACTTTTTAATGTTCTTTCTGATTCATAGGATTTGAATTGTGCTGCTTTGTTTTAAGTTGTATTTTTACAAATTTATGAGATTCAATATCCTTTCTCATGTTTGTGATCATTCAGATTTCTTATTTGAATTGATTGTCCATACCATTGGTTGTTTTTTATTTCTTTCTTCTTGTTTTATTTTCCCCCTATTCATTGATAGGTGTTTGTTCTATGTTTTGCATATTTTACTTGTATTGGAGAGGTATAGATGTTTTAAATATCTTCTCTTAGTCTACCCAGCTGTTTTTTAAACTTTATGATTTCTATGGCATGCAGAATTTTTTAATTCATTGTGGTTGAACTTACATGTTTTCCTTCAGAAAGTCTTCCCCACACGTAAAACTCTATTTATATATTTTATTGTAACACTTTTGTAGTTTTCATTGTTTTAATATTAAGGTAATTATTCCAGATATAATTAATTTGTATATATATATATTTTTTGCATTCATACAAGTTATTTTTTTTTATTTCAATAGGTTTATGGAACAGGTGGTGTTTGGTTACTTGAGTAAGTTCTTTAATGGTGATTTCTGAGATTTTGATGGACCCATCACCCAAGGAGGGTACACTGCAACCAATGTGTAGTCTTTATTCCCATGCCACACCCCATACTTTCCCCTGAGTTCCCAATGTCTAATGTATCATTCTTTTTTTTTTTTTTTTTTTTTTGAGACGGAGTCTCGCTCTGTCACCCAGGCTGGAGTGCAGTGGCCGGATCTCAGCTCACTGCAAGCTCCGCCTCCCGGGTTTACGCCATTCTCCGGCCTCAGCCTCCCGAGTAGCTGGGACTACAGGCGCCCGCCACCTCGCCCGGCTAGTTTTTTGTATTTCTTAATAGAGACGGGGTTTCACCGTGTTAGCCAGGATGGTCTCGATCTCCTGACCTCGTGATCCGCCCGTCTCGGCCTCCCAAAGTGCTGGGATTACAGGCTTGAGCCACCGCGCCCGGCCTAATGTATCATTCTTATGCCTTTGTGTCCTCATAGTTTAGCTCCTACATATGAGTGAGAATGTACGATGTTTGGGTTTCCATTCCTGAGTTACTTCATTTACAATAATAGTCTCCAATTCCATCCAGGTTGCTGCAAATACCATTATTTCATTCTTTTTTATGGCTGAGTAGTATTCTATGGTATATGTATTTGCATATATCTATATACACACACACACACATATACACAAACACACATATATACACCATAGAATGTTTTATATATATACACACACATATATGTAATGTTTTCTTTATCCACTTGTTGATTGATGAGCATTTGGGCTAGTTCCATATTTTTGCAATTACAATTTGTGCTGTTATAAATACGTGCGTGCAAGTATCTTTTTTATATAATGACTTCTTTCCCTCTGGGTGGATACCTAGTAGTGGGATTGCTGGACCAAATGGTAGATCTACTTTTAGTTCCTTAAGGAATCTCCACACTGTTTTCCATAGTGCCTATACTAGTTTACATTCCCATGAACAGTGTAAAAGTGTACCCATATCATGGTATCGACACGAGCATGAATTATTTTTTGATTTTTTATTATGACCATCTTTGCAAGAGCGAGGTGGTATCGCATTGTTGTTTTGATTTACCCTTCCCTGATCATTAGTGATGTTTAGCATTTTTCCATATACTTGTTGGCCTTTTGTGTATCTTCTTTTGAGAATAGTCTAAGTCATAAAAAGTGTTAGGCCACTTTTTAACGGGATTGGTTTTGTTGCTGTTGATGATTTGTTTGGGTTTCTTGTAGATTCTGAATATTAGCCCCTGGTCAGATGTAGATTGTGAAGATTTTCTCCCACTCTGTGGGTTGTCTGTTAACTCTGCTGATTATTTCTTTTGCTGTGCAGAAGCTTTTTAGTCTAATTAAGTCCCATCTATTTATCTCTGTTTCAGTTGCAACTTCTTTTGGGTTCTTGGTCATAAAGTTTCAGCTAAACCAATGTCTAGAAAGTTTTTCCAATGTTATCTTCTAGAATCTTAAAGTATCAGGTATTAGATACAAGTCTTTGATCCACCTTGAGTTGACTTTTGTATAAGGCAAGAACTGAGGATCCAGTTTCATTCTTCTACATGTGGCTTGTCAATTATTTCAGCACCACTTGTTGAATAGGATGTCCTTTCCCCACTTTATGTTTTTGTTTGCTTTGTTGAAAATCAGTTGGTTGTAAGTATTTGGCTTTATTTCTGGGTTCTCTATTCTGTTCCGTTGGTCTGTGTGCCTATTTCTATACCAGTTCCAAGCTGTTTTGGTGACTATAGTGTTATAGTATAAAGTTGGGTAGTGTGATGCCTCCAGATTTGTTCTTTTTGCTTAGCCTTGCTTTGGCTATGTGGGTTCTTTTTGGTCCCATGTGAATTTTAGGATTCTTTTTTTCTAATTCTGTGAAGAATGATGATGGTATTTTGTTGAAAATTGCATTGAATGTGTAAACTGCTTTTGGCAGTATGGTCATTTTCACAACATTGATTCTTCCCATCCATGAGCATGGGAAGTGTTTCCATTTATTTGTGTCATTTATTATTTCTTTCAGCAGTGTTTTGTAGTTTTCCTTGTAGAGGCTTTTCATGTCCTTGGGTGGTACATTTCTAAGTTTTTATTTTATTTATTTTTTGTTTGCTTTTTTTTATTTTTATTTTTTGGCAGCCATTGTGAAGAGGCTTGAGTTCCTGATTTGATTCTCAGCTTGGTCATTGTTGGTGTGTAGCAGAGCTAATGATTTATGTACATATTTTTATATTTTTAAAAGTAGGACCTAAGTTAATTTATTCCATATGTACAATTATTTAATCCAGCAAAAAGTATTCATTAATCATTTCCCCTTCAAAGTGTATGCAACCTCCTTCTCTTAATGATTTTGCATACATTTAAAGGTATCTTTCCAAAATTCCTGTTCTAATCCATTGTTTTATTGGTCTACTTCAGTATAACACAATGTCCACATAAGTTCTTGAAGGAAAGGTAAAAAAAAAATACATTGCTACAGTTTCGTTAATAATGTAAAGTTCAGAACAGACATTAAGAAGGGATTGATTATCATAAGTATGGCACATCTATGCAATGTGCTATATCCAACAGCTAAAGTAATGGTGTTCATTTAAGCACGGAGATAGGCTGAAATATACATATGCTCAAATACATATATTTAAAGTATGGCCTTAATATTTATATAGAAAGCATAAGCTTAAAAACAATGTATATGGTAAAATATATATACACATACACATTTAAAATATATATTTAAATATATATTAGAGTAATGACATGAATGTAAACATATATGTGTGAGAGTGTGTGTATATACATATATATCAAATTTACTGATTTGTCATTCTATATCTTCCCATTAAACCTCATGTATTTCCATTCTCCAATATAATAGATTTTTCTTTTGGTAAAAACTACCCAAGAGTTGGTAGCTATAATTTCCATTTTGTAAATAAGCAAAGCAAGAATTAGATGAGAGATAAGGTGCCTGAGATCATGCAGGGACTAACACAATTTACATATAGGTTTCCAAGCAGCCAATAAAATAACTCATTGTGTGACATGGCTTTAAGCAGGAAGTTTAATTCCTATAGACAGTAACATTTGTCTCTTATTCTTGGGTCATTGTTAAAACCTTAATCGCTAGATTAAAGTGGTGGATTTTTTTACACTTTCCTCTTGCTGCTTGGATGTTGTTTAATCTTTATTTCTAGCACCTGTGGATTTCCTTTCTTTTGTAAGCGTAAGTTTTTCCACAAAATAATTTTAATTTGTGTTTTTCAGAAGTTCAAGATGTTTGTAGCTAGAACTGTGCCAGAATCAGAAGTTAAATGAGCTTGTACAATTGAGGAATGGTATGTTCTCATGTACAAGATCCATGAAAATGTAGGCTTATTTTCAGTTTTAAATAAGCATTTAAATACAATGTAGCCTTTTACTTTCTTTTTTTTTCAAACTGGTGCTGTTAAAACAAAGACAAATTATCTTGCCATGATTGATGTAATGCTATTGCAGTATCCTTTGTTCTCAACTTTTCTTTATGAGTGTGAATCTCATCAAAACCTTTGGAAATAGCAGAATTTTCTTATTTATTTATTTATTCATCAATTTATTCATTTATTGCTGGCTTAAAGCTAATCATTCAAGCCAGGAGCTGTGTAGCATGCCTTCAATCTAAGATACTCAGGAGGCTGAGGCAGGAGGATCACTTAAGCCCAGGAGTCTGAGTTCATTTTGGACAACACAGTGAGACTCCCATCTCTTAAAAACATGTGTAAATAAAATGAAGTCAGTGGTTCAAAATCCTCATTTCAAATGAAGTCCTATGCTTTCAATAAAGAATATAAATACAAATTATTGGGCTTTAATTTTAATTTAAAAAATGATACTAAACTCTTAAAGGACAGAATTTGTAGTAATAACTCTACTTAATTCCATGTTAAAAACCATTTCTGTCATTTTCTTTATTAATATATAACTGGTATAATTTGACTGTGTCCACACCCAGATTACATCTTTAATTTCAGCTCCCATATCCCTATATGTTGTAGGAGAGACCCAGTGGAAGGTAATTAAAATATGGGGCAGGTTTTTCCCTTGCTGTTGTTTTGATACTGAACAAGTCTCATGTGATCTGATTATTTCATAAAGGGCAATTCCCCTGCACACACTCCCCTGCCTGCTGCCATGTCAGATGTGCCTTTACTGCTTCTTTGCCTTCTGCCATGATTGTGAGACATCCCCTGCCATGTGGATCTGTGAGTCCATTAGACCTCTTTTCTTTATAAATTACCCAGTCTCAGGTATTTCCTTAGAGTGGTATGAAAATGGACCAATACAGTCATATATTAGATACATTTTTAAATTTTGCTGTATTTGTTTTCTCACATATCTCTTGACCTATCCATCATTCTTTTAATTCATTTTCATTTTTAAGAGTAAAATGTCTATAGAGTGAAATGTACAAATCCCAAATGTACCATTATCCGACTGTTGACAAATGCATACATCTGTATAATGCAAACCAATTTCAAGATACATTATTACCATTATCCCCAGAGAGTTTTCCTCTAGCCCTTCCCAGAAGATTCCTACTATCAACTCCCAAAAGGCAATCATTGTTGTTTTTTATTTTTTTTACTATAGGTGAGTTTTACCTGTTCTACATGTTATACAAGTGGAAGCAAACCATATATATTCTTTGGTGTATGGCTTTTTTCACACAGGATGATGTTTTTGAGACTTTTTCCACATTATTGCACATTATGAGTAGTTGTTCTTTTATATCTCTGAGTTGTATACTATCATATAAATATATCAGAGTTTTATTTTAACCATCCTTCTTTCATGGAAAATGAATTTTTATCTATTTTAAGACTATTATAAATAAAGCCACTGGGAATATTATTTTTCCAATTTTTTAAGAGATGAGGGCTTGCTATGTTTACCAGGCTGAACTCAAACTTCTGATTTCAAGGGATCTTCTTGCCTCATCCTCGTGAGTAGCTGAGACTACAGGTGCACAACACCAGCTTCAAATCAGTTTGAGCTTAGGGTTTCATGTATCTTGGGTAAAAAACTAATAATGGAATTGCTGCATCATAGGGTAGATATACGTTTAATTTTATAAGAAACCACCAGAACTTTTTCTAAATACATTGCAATATTTTACAGTCCCATCAAAAATGTATGATAGTTCCAGTTGCTTTATATCCATTAAATATTAGTTGTCATTTTTGAAGATGTTGGTCCTTCTCATGGGTGTGTCTCATTGTGTTTGGCTTATTTAATTATTTTTCTAAAACGACTTAAGTGAAATTGAAACAGGGAAATATGCCATGTTTTTTTTCTAGATGTTTTTTATTTTTAGTTTAACTCTGTTGTGGTCAGATTACATATTCTATGAGATTTTATTCTTTAGAGTTGTACACTAATTTATTTTATAACCCAAGGTGTGCTCTATCTTGGTCAATATTCCATGTGCACTTATAAAAATGTACATTCTACTGTTGAGTATATTGTTCAGTACATGTCTCTTAGAGCAAATTAGTAGTATTGTTCTCTTCTGTAGCCTACTGAATTCAGAGTGTTTTATTTTTTGGTACAATCAACTGATAATAGAAAAAATGTTAAAATATCCAGCTGATTTTAATTTCTCTACTTTTTCCTTCAGATTTATCAGGTTTTACTTTTTTTTTTTTTTATTTCCGTAGTTTATTGGGGGACAGGTGGTGTTTGGTTACATGAGTAAGTTCTTTAGTGGTCATTTGTGAGATTTTGGTGCACCCACCATCTGAGTAGTATACACTGTACCCTACTTGTAGTCTTTTATCCCTCATCCCCTTCCTGCCCTTTCCCCTTGAATCCCCAAAGTCCGTTGTCTAATTTGTATGCCTTTGCAGCTTCATAGCTTAGTTCCCACTTATGAGTGAAAACATACTATGCTTCATTCCTGAGTTACTTCACTTAGAAGAATAGTCTCCAATCTCATCCACGTTGCTTTGATTGCCATCAATTCATTCACTTTTATGGCTGGGTAATATTCCATCATGTATATATGTGTATAGATAGACAGACAGACAGAGATAGATAGAGAGATAGATAGAGAGATAGATAGATAGATAGATAGATAGATAGATAGATAGATAGATAGATAGATAGATAGATAGATAGATAGATAGATAGATAGATAGATAGATAGATAGATATCACAGTTTCTTTATCCACTCGTTGATGGATAGGTATTTTGGCTAGTTTCATATTTTTGCAATTGCAAATTGTGCTGCTCTAAACATTCCCGTGCAAGTCTCTTTTCCGTATAACGACTTATTTTCCTCTGGGTAGATACCCAGAGGAATCTAGCATTGCTAGATCAAATGATAGTTCTACTTTTAGTTTTTTAAGGATTCTCCACACTGTTTTCCATAGTGGTTGTACTACTTTACCTTCTCACCACCAGTGTAGAAGTGTTCCCTGTTCACTGCGTCCACACCAACATCTACTCTTTTTTGATTTTTAGATTATGGCCATTCTTGCAGGAGTAAGGTAATATCATATTGTGGTTTTGATTTGAATTTCACTGATCATTAGGAATGCTGAGCATTTTAAAAAATATGATTGTTGGCCATTTGTGTATCTTCTTTTGAGAATTGTCTATTCATGTCCTTAACCCACTTATTGATGAGATAGTTTGCTGTATTCTTGTTGATTTGTTTGAGTTCATTGTAGATTCTGGATATTAGTCCTTTGTCAGATGTATAGACTGTGAGGTTTTTCTCCCACTCTGTGGGTTGTCTGTTTACTATGCTGATTGTTACTTTTAACCTGCAAACCCTCTTTAGTTTAATTAAGTCCCAGCAATGTATCTTTGTTTTTCTTGCATTTGTTTTGGGTTCTTCTAGCCTAAGCCAATGCCTTGAAAAGTTGTTCCAATGTTGTCTTCTATAATTTTAAAGTTTCAGGTCTTAGATTTAAGTCCTTAATCCATCTTGAGTTGATTTTTGTATAAGGCAAGAGCTGAGGATCCAATTTCATTCTCCTACATGTGGCTTGTCAATTATCCTAGCACTATTTGTTGAACAGGGCATCCTTTCCCCATTTTATGTTTTTGTTTGCTTTGTCAAAGATCAGTTGTCTGTAAGTATTTGACTTTATTTCTGGGTTCTCTATTCTGTTCCATTGGTCTATGTGCCTATTTTTATACCAATACCATGCTGTTTTGGTGACCATGGCCTTACAATGTATTTTGAAATCAGGTAATGTGATGCCTCCAGATTTGTTTTATTGTTTTTGTTTGTTTGTTTGTTTGTTTTTTGCTTAGTCTTGCTTTGGCTATGTGGGCTCTTTTTTGGTTCCATGTGAATTTTGCGATTGTTTTTTTCTAATTCTGTGAACAATGATGGTGGTATTTTTATGAAAATTGCATTGAATTTTTAGATTGCTGTTTGCAGTGTGGTCATTTTCAAAACATTGATTTTACCCTCCATGGGCATGGTATGTGTTTCCATCTGTTTGTGTCATTTATTATTTCTTTCAGCAGTGTTTTGTAGTTTTCCTTGTAGAGGTCTTTTACATCCTTGGTTAGGTATATTCCTAAGTTGTTGTTGTTGGTTTTTTGGTTGTTTTTTTTTTCCAGCTATTGTAAAAAGTGTAGAGTTCTTGACTTGATTCTTAACTTGGTCGCTGTTGGTATATAGAAGTGCTACTGAATTGTGTGCATTAATTTTTTATCCAGAGACCTTGCTGAATTCTTTTTCAGTTATATGAGCTTTCTGGAGGAGTCTTTAGGGTTTTCTAGGTAAACAATTATATCATCAGCAAACAGTGACAGTTTGACTTACTCTTTACTGATTTGGTTGCCCTTTATTTCTTTCTCTTCTCTGATTGCTCTGGCTAGGATTTCCAGTACTATGTTGAATAGGAGTGGTGAGAGTGGGACTTTATTTCTTGTTCCAGTTCTCAGAGAGAATGCTTTCAACTTTTCCCTTTTTCAGTATTATGTTGGCTGTGGGTTTCTCATAGATGGCTTTTATTTTATTGAAGTATATCCCTTTATGCCAGTTTTTCTGAGAGTTTTAATCATAAAGCGATGCTGGATTTTATCAAAAGCCTTTTCTGCGTCTATTGAGATGATCATATGATTTTTGTTTTTAATTCTGTGTGTGTGGTATATCACATTCATTGACATGTATATTAAACCACCCCTGCATCCTTGGTATAAAATCCACTTGATCATGGTGGACTATCTTTTTGATATGTTGTTGGATTCAGTTTGTTAGTATTTTGTTTAGGATTTTAGCATCTATGTTCATCAGGGATATTGGCCTGTAGTTTTCTTTTTTGGTTATGTCCTTTCCTGGTTTTGGTATTAGGGTGATAGCGACTTCATAGAATGATTTAGGAAGGGTTCCCTCTTTCTCTATATTGTGGAACAGTGTCAATAGAATTGGTACCAATTCTTCTTTGAATGTCTGTTAAAAATCTGCTGTGAATCTGTCTGGTCCTGGACTTTTTTTTATTGGTAATTTTTTAATTACCATTTTAATCTCATTGTTTATTATTGGACTGTTCAAGGTATCTAATTCTTCCTGACTTAAGCTAGCAGGGTTGTATTTCTCAAGGAATTTATCCATCTCTTCTAGGTTTTCTAGTTCATGCACATAAAGATGTTCTTAGTAGCCTTGAATTATCTGTTGTATTTCTATGATGTCAGCTGCAGTATCTCTCAGTTCATTTCTTACTGGGCTTATTTGGATTTTCTCTCTTCTTTTCTTGGTTAACCTTGCCAATGGTCTGTCAATTTTATTTATCTCTTCAAAGAATCAGCTTTTTGTTTCATTTATCTTTTGTGGGTTTTTTTGTTTCAATTTCATTTAGTTCTGTTCTGATCTTGGTTATTTCCTTTCTTCTGCTGGGTTTGGTTTTGGTTTGTTCTTGTTTCTCTAGTTCCTTCAGGTGGGACCTTATATTGTCTGTGTTCTTTCAGACTTTTTGATGTAGGTGTTTAGGGCTATGAACATTCCTCTTATCACCACCTTTGCTGTGTCCCAGAGGTTTTGATAGGTTGTGGCACTGTTGTTGTTCAGTTCAAACATTTTTGTAATTTACATCTTGATTTCATTTTTAACCCACTGCTCCTTCAGGAGCAGGTTATTTGATTTTCATATATTTGCATGGCTTTGAAGATTCCTTTTGGAGTTGATTTCCAGTTTTATTCCACTGTGGTCTGAGAGAGTTCCTAATATAATTTCAATTTTCTTAAATTTATGAGGGTTATTTTGTGGCCTAACATATAATCTCTCTTGGAGAAAGTTCCATGTGCTGTTGAATAGAATGTATATTCTGCAGTTGTTTGATGGAATGTTCTGTGTGTATCTGTTAAGTTCATTTATTTCAGGGTATAGTTTAAATCCATTGTTTTTTTTTGCTGACTTTCTGTCTTGATAACCTGTCTAGTGTTGTCAGTGGAGTATTGAAGTTCCCCACTATTATTATGTTATGGTCTATTTCATTTTTTAGGTATATTAGTGATTATTCTATAAATTTGGGAACTCTAGTGTTAGGAGCATATGTTTAGGATTCTGATAGTTTCCTGTTGGACAAGGCCTGTTATTATCATATAATGCCCCTGTTTGTCTTTTTTTTTTTTTTTTAACTGCTGTTGCTTTAAAGTTTGTTTTATCTGATATAAGAATAGCTACTCCTGCTCGTTTTTGGTGTCCATTTACATTAAATGTCTTTTTCCACCCCTTTATCTTAAGTTTATGTGAGTCCTTATGTGTTAGGTGAGTCTCTTGAAGGCAGCAGATAGTTGATTGGTAAATTCATATTCATCAGCAATTCTGTATCTTTTAGGTGGAGCATTTAGGGTATTTACATTCATTGTTAATGTTGAGATGTGAGGTACCATTCCATTAATCATGCTATTTATTGCCTGTATACCTTGACTTTTTGTTCTTTGTTTTAGTTTTTTTAAATTGTATTTTTGTTTTATAAGTCCTGTGAAATTTATGCTTTAAAGAGGTTCTGTTTTGATATGTTTCCAGGATTTGTTTCAATATTTAGAGCTCCTTTTAGCAGTTCTTGTAGTGGTGGCTTGGTAATGGTGAATTCTTTCAACATTTGTTTGTCTGAAGAAGACAGTATCTTTTGATCATATATGAAGCTTAGTTTCACTAGATACAAAATTCTTGGCTAATAATCGTTTTTTGTTTTTTGAGGTGGCTGAAGATAGGGCCCCAATCCCTTCCAGCCTGTAGGGTTTCTGCTGAGAAATCTTCTGTTAATCTGATAGGTTTTCCTTTACAGGTTACCTGGTGCTTTTGGCACAGCTCTTAAGATTCTTTCCTTTGTCTTAACTGTAGATAACATGATGAAAATGTGCCTAGGTGATGATCGTTTTGAGAAGAATCCCAGGTGTTCTTTATGTTTCTTCTATTTGGAGGTCTAGGCCTCTAGCAAGACCAGAGAAGTTTTCCTCAATTATTCCCACAAATAAGTTTGTCAGACTTTTATATTTCTTTTCTTCCTCAGGAACACCAATTATTCTTAGGTTTGGTCATTTAACATAATCCTAGATATCTTGGAGACTTTGTTCATATTTCTTTATTCTTTTCTCTTTGTCTTTGTTAGATTGGGTTAATTTGTCTTCAAGCTCTGAATTTCTTTCTTCTACTTGTTTAATTCTATTGCTGAGACTTTCCAGAGCAATTTGCATTTCTATTAATGTGTCCAATGTTTCCTGAAGTTTTGATTGTTTCTTATTTATGCTATTTCCTTGAATATTTACCCCTTCACTTCTTGTGTCATATTTTGGATTTCTTTACATTGGGCTTTGCCTTTCTCTGGTGCCTCCCTGATTAGCTTATAACTAACTTCTTGAATTCTTTTTCAGGTAAATCAGGGATTTTTCTTGTTTTGGGTCCATTGCTTGTGAGCTAGTGTGATTTATTGGGGGTGTTAAAGAACCCTGTTTTGTCATATTACCAGAGCTGGTTTTCTCATTTCTTCTCATTTGGGTAGGTTCTGTCAGAGGGAAGGTCTAGGGCTGAAGGCTGTTGTTCATTCTTTTGTTCCATAGTGTGTTCCCTTGATGTAGTACTCTACTCCTTTTCCTACGGATGTGACTTCCTGAGAGCAGAGCTGTAATGATTGTTATCTCTCTTCTGGATCTAGCCACTCAGCAAGTCTACCAGGCTCCGGGATGGTACTGGGGGTTGTCTGCAAAGAGCTCTGTAATGTGAACTCTCTGTGGTTCTCTCAGCCATAGATACCAGCACGTGTTCTGGTGAAGGTGCCAGGTGGGTGAAATGGACTCTGTGGAGTCTCTTAGCTTTGGTGGTTTAATGCACTAATTTTGTGCTGGTTGGCCTCCTGCCAGGAGGTGTTGCTTTCCAGAGAGCATCAGTAGTTTGTGGAGGAACAGGTGGTGGGCAGAGCCCTAGAACTCCCAAGAGTATATGCCCTTTGTCTTCAGTTACTAGGGTGGGTAGGGAAGGACCACTGAGTGGTGGCAGGGCTAGGTGTGTCTGAGCTGACTCCTTGGGTGGGTTTTGCTGCAGCTGCTGTAGCGGATAGGGATGAGATTCCCAGGTCAATGGAATTGGGTACCTAGGAGGACTATGACTGTCTCTACTGTGTCATTTAGGTTGTCAGGGAAGTGGGGGAAAGTCGGCAGTTACAGGCCTCACCCAGTACACAATCCAAGGGGCCAGTCTTACTCCCACCATGCCCCCTGCAACAGCATCGAGTCTGTTTCCAGGCAATGGGCAAGCAGGGCTGAGAACTTGCCCCAGACTACCCACCTACCAGCAGCAAAAGCAAATATGGCTTTCCTTCTTTCCCTGCCTGTGAAGTCTGCACACCGGATTCATGTCTTTCCCTGAGTTCTGACCAGGAGGCTTCTCAGTCAGTTCAAATTGTTATGAAGTTTAGCTGGAGATTTCCCTCTCCCTGTGGCCTTTTTCCACCACTTCTGTCTACCCTCCTGAAGAACTCATGTATGACCCGGCAAAATCAGCTTGATAGGGGACCCTACAAGATCCTAGGGCTTTTCCCACTGCTTCCTCTACCCCTGTATTTTGCTTTGCTCTTTAAATTGACTCAGCTCCAGGTAAGTTCAAAATCTCCCATAATCTAGGCCTTCAGTTTCCGCAGTGAGAGTGGCAGATGTTCAGCTGTGGATGTTTCCCACTTCCACAGTCTGGACACTCACAGTATTTGGGGTGTCTCCCGGGTCCTGCAGGATCAATCCACTTCCTTAAAGGGGTCTGTGAGTCCTCTCAGGTTTCTTGATTTATTCTTGTAGTTGTTCTGGAATAATAATTCACGGAGAGAGCCTCCGGACACTGCTCTGTCTGTCTGAGTAACAGCTGCAATCTAGACCTGCCATGGTTACTTTAAAATTTTGCATACCACCTGCATGAAAACATCTACTTTAGAGGACTGTGCTTTATTTTTAGAAATATAGTACCAAAGGTTATGCTTTTAGAAGACAGTTGCATTCATTTCATGACAAGTAATGCAACACTAGAGGGTAAAATTCCTCAAATTGGTTGACTAAATGTAATTCTACTGAGAAAAGCAATTTCAGATAGGAGTTAGAGAAATCATAGTACCTACATTTTGATTGATTGGATCAGTCAATGTTCTTGCCTTTTAGTTTAACCATATGTTCAATCATTTTATTTATCTTTGTTACAAATAGAACAGAGTAGATTAATTGAATTAGATAAATAAGCATAAGAATACTGCATTTCTTATAATAGTTTCCCCACTTATTTGGCTATTTTCCTAGCTTTTTAGAGCTACTAAGCATGACATTACCCAGCATCATAAATTATGCAATAACAGCGTGATCCCTTGGGTGAAACTGTAAAGATTTCCAAACAGTTCCTTGTAGAACTGCAATACACACTGCCCACTTTCCAACTATATTGTTGTAAATTTCCTCACTTATTTAACTGTAACCTATTTTGCACCATTAATACAGTATTTCCAAAAAGATAACTGTGAAAAATCATTGTATAATTAGTTGCTTATAATAATTTTTCCAAGGGTGTTAAGAAAGAGGTTTGAGGCCGGGCCCAGTGGCTCACTCCTATAATCCCAGCACTTTGGGAGGCCAAGGCGGGTGGATCACCTGAGGTCAGGAGATTCAGACCATCCTGGCTCACATGGTGAAACCCGTCACTACTAAAAATACAAAAAATTAGCCGGGCATGGTGGTGGGCACCTGTAGTCCCAGCTACTCTGGAGGCTGAGGCAGGAGAATGGCGTGAACCCGGGAGGCGGAGCTTGCAGTGAGTGGAGATTGCGCCACTGCACTCCAGCCTGGCCTACAGAGCCAGACTCTGTCTCAAAAAAAAAAAGAAAAAAAAGAAAGATGTTTGAGCTTTCCAGCTGTGTGGAATCAGGTTTTGTTGTTTTTCTTTTGGTTCATTCTAGTGCTTTTCTTAGGAAGAGAGTTTTGTGTAGACTCATAACAAAATTAATGGAAAAAACACAATATTACATATATATTTTACATATAATGGAAAGTAAAAATCAACCATTGGAGTTGGAAAATTAATTTTATGTTAAAGACTTCATCAAAAGCAAATATGCAGACATAATTTGGAAACTTGCCTATTATTCTTCTTATTCTTCTATTCTATAGTCTTAAATGAAATAAAAATGTCTCTAATTGTTGACTCCTACTATGTGCTGTTCATCTCCTCCTGCCAATCTTTTTCTAAATATTCAATGTCCTTTTTAAATTTACTTATAATTCATTTTTAGGAGAGTATCATCTAGAAGCCCAGGGATCTTGAATATGCCTATGTTCCTTTGCAGTAAGAAATATAACTTCCAGCAAATGCATTAGCTTCTTCTAAATTACTGTTTACCTTCTTAACAAACTTTCAAAGATGAAGTTACTATCCCTATTTTATAAGGAAACATAGATGATGTTTTGGTTACCCCATAGAGATGGATGAATCCCTCACCTAAAATTTGATTGGATGTTGAGACTGATAATTCTACCTACACATACACCAAGAGGGAATGAAAATGGCTATTACCTACATAATGAGACATTCTAGGAGGGAGCAGGGGTTGGCTCTCAAGTTGGTCCAGAAATGGCTTGAAAGGGTAGCGAAATGCTTGGTTTTAATGGTGGTTAGTTGATTAGGCTGGGTTGTGTTTTCCAATGCACAGTCTAGAGATTCCATGGCTTGAACATTCTGATGGTATCAAAGAAGAAAATACTCACCCTTTCTGAGCTTTCTCAGGCATTGCACGGAAAGGAAGGGGAATGGTGGGGCTTAAAGGCTGTCAACAATCCACATAGAAAATGGCCTAAGACTCTTCATTCCACAGGAATTCTATGCATTTGGCAGAGCACAATCTACAGGTGGTGTTCCAGGACACTCTGCTCAATAGGTAGGGGTTAATACTAAGGTTAAAAGGCCTAAAAATAAGAATAAATAGGCCACAGAAAACTGCATTCACATACAGGTTATCTCAGGCTGTGGATGTTCAGGATTCCCTTCCTATATCTTCCTGAGTCCTTACTCCCAGGCCACATAAATTCAGAGGGGTCACGTGTTGCTGAATGTAGGACTATGAAGCAGGATATATTTCTTAGTCAAGAAACCTTTTTTTTTTTTTTTTTTTTGAGACAGATTCTTGCTATGTTGCCCAGACTGGAGTGCAGTGGTGCAATCTCAACCCATTCCAGACTCTGACCTGGGGTTCAAATGATTCTTGTGCATCAGCCTCTCAAGTATCTGGGATTACAGGCTCATGCTACCACACCAAGCTAATTTTGGTATTTTTAATAGTGACAAGATTTCACCATGTTGGCCAGACTGGTTTCAAACTTCTGACCTCAATGATCCACCTGCCTCAGCCTCCCAAAGTGCTGGGATTACAGCGTGAGTCACTACACCTGGCCAAGATACTGATTTTATTGACATTTTTGTTTTTCTCTTCAGCATGACTCAGGCAATCGTCAAAATCTTCATAGAACTTCAGCTTCCTTGGGTCCATTCTAACATGGCAGAGTATGTATTATTATTCAGTGTCATTATTTTTGTGAACTCGCATATGAAATCTTGACCAACTGCCACTGCCTAGGTTTGCAGTTGTAAACCCCTAATATGGAAGGGATTGTGCCCATCAGTCTAGCTGTCATTCATAATCATGGACACACAGAGGAAAAGCAATCATTACTTACGGGTCAGTATAATATTACTCTTACATAACCCAGTTCTGAAGGGAACTATACACATTATCTAACTCCCTCATTTCACAAATGAGAAAGATGAGTCTTATCCAAACCAGCAAGTTCCAGAAAGCAAAAAAGAGGTACAATACTATAATTGCATTGTTTATATGAACTCCAAGAATATTAGTGCCAGCCAAATCTGGTGGTGATCTTGTTTAGAGAACCAAGTAGGTCCACTGAGAGTGTTTCTATACCATGAACAATTAAGAAGCAATTTCTCACTTGTTAAAAGTTTCATTTCCTCAAAAGATTAAAGCTAGAATTTAAAAATAGAATTTTTGTGTCATTCTTGGCAATATCTGAAACAGTAAATACTGATGTTGCTGCTGCTAATACCATCAATACTAATTACTGCTATTATTCTAATATTATTAGGAATACCACATTTTAAATTTGAAATAAAATTAAGTGTGATGGTTATTTGTGAAGGCTGTGGGGTAAAGAAACATTGGATTTCAGCCTTTCTATCTACGAGTTTTGTGACTATATCACAAACTATAAGAGTTATAAATTGAGATCTGTGACAAAAGTCATGAGACGTAGATACTTAGTTAAGTAAATACTGATTTACCTGATTATATTATTTTATTAAGACACATTCTGCTGCAAATATGAAAAACTATATTGTTTAAACACAGGTTTAAAAAATAAGGAAATTGATTACTGCAAACATCAGGATCACTTAAGGTAGAATAGATTTCAAGCCTGGTTCATTCCACTACTTGGTTTTGCCTTCAAGAACAAAGACCTCTATTTTATCTTTCTACCAATTTTTTTTTTTTTTTTTTTTTTTTTTTTTTTTTTTTTTTTTTTTTTTTGAGGCGGAGTCTCGCTCTGTCGCCCAGGCTGGAGTGCAGTGGCCGGATCTCAGCTCACTACAAGCTCCGCCTCCCGGGTTCACGCCATTCTCCTGCCTCAGCCTCCCGAGTAGCTGGTACTACAGGTGCCCGTCACCTCGCCCGGCTAGTTTTTTGTATTTTTTTAGTAGAGACGGGGTTTCACGGTGTCAGCCAGGATGGTCTCAATCTCCTGACCTCGTGATCCACCCGTCTCGGCCTCCCAAAGAGCTGGGATTACAGGCGTGATCCACCGCGCCCGGCCCTTTCTACCATTCTTAATCTTGATTTTATTCTTGGACTGTTTGTCATAGGAAGCAGAAGATATGTATTTCATATCTTGATACATCAACATTAAGAGCAAGGTTTCTCGACCTGAGAACTATCAGTATTCTGCATAATTCTTTGTCATGGGGCCTGTCCTGCACATGGTAGTATATGTAGCAGCATCCCTGATATCTATTCAGTAGAATACATTAGCCCCTTTCCAAATTATCCCTTGGTTATGAAACCCAAAATGTCTCTAGACAGTGATAAAAGACCTTTGGTGGGAAGACGGGTCAAAATTGTCCTCAGTTGAGAACCACCTTTATTCCCAGAGAAAGAGGAAGAGAAGACAGCACCTGTATTCCTGCATGAGTCTTTCCTCATGCTTTCTTGGTAAGGATTGGATCACATATACACGAGGGAACTCATCAGTCACATAGATGTTGGGAATGGAAACCTGAACACAATTGTGGTGCTTTTAGGAGGGGCACTGGGGTAAGGAACCAATAGTATCATCTCCAGTATCTAATTATTTGTTGCCCCAACAGACAAACTCTCAAATCTCAGAGACTTAGCATCATAAAAGTGCTATTTATTATTCACTTAAATTCTCACATGGGCAGTGTGATTTTTCTCCATCTTGTAATTTCAGGAGCTAAAAAACAGGAGAAGAGAAAGATAGAGAAAACACACTATTTGTTTTTAACCTTTTCATTTTGAATCAATTTCAGACTTACAACAAAGTTATAAAAATAATACAGAGGGTTCCCCTTTATCTCCTACTCAGCTTCCCCTAATGGTAACATCTCCTATAGTACAATTATCAAAACCAATAAATTACACTGGTAAAATATGACTGACTAAACTACAGGTCTTATTAGAATTTTGTCTATTTGTTCGCTAATGTCTTTTTTTCTCTGACTACCTTAGCCTGGAAGTGAAATGAATCACTTCACAGAGTCATTCGCCAGAACACATTACACAACACTAATCAACTGCAAAGGAGAATATTAACTGAGAGGAGGACATGGATACTTGGTGAGAACAAATGATCTCTTCCTAATATTTTTAGACAGGTATATGACTGAACACACTTAATCTCTCTAGAGATTCCAGAGATATATGTAAAAGCCAGAGGACTATAATTTCAACAACCTGTGCAAAGTGGGTGTTGCCATACCTGAGGCACTGCCCATTTGTAGCTTTCCTTCTTTATTGAAGTGTGTTGCTGGTTGGAATTTGTGAGAAGGCTTCTGGTTAAAATCCTGTTGTATCATTTGTCCTGGTCAGTCTTCCAGGCCATAAGGAGACACACATTTGTGCCTCTACACCTCCAAAAATAGCTGTACAGTCACCTAATTATCTACATTGAAAATTCATACTTGGCCATCTTTCTGAGATGAACTTTCTTTACAGTAACTTTAAATGAGAAGCTTGACTGCTCTGAGGCTCAATCTCCTTTGCTGCAAAATAGAGATAATAATGCCTCACATAGTGGATGAAAGTATTATATGAAATAATGTACATAAAGCAAGAAGAATGTTTGAGCCATAATACATGTTCAAGAAATAAAAACAAAATAGTTATGGTAGTATTATGGCAATGTTTTTGTGCATCACCAATTAAAACAGATTATTCAATAATGTTCTATAACTTTTATTCTTTTTAAGGTATGCTTGACATGTTTAAAAGGTTCAGTTTGCAGATCATTATTAATATAATTATATAATTGTAAATTTACATGTTAGGATGTTTGTGTAAACTACAAGAAAACCGACTGAGTTAATGTAATCTATTGGGAAAATAAGAGAAAATTTAAAAGTCCAGGATTCAATTATCTGTGGGCTCTTCATCTTTTTATGATATTTTTCATTGACTTTTCTCCCTCCTAATAATAATTTGTGTTTGTTTCTGTAATATGTTTTCTCACATTATCCCCAGAGAACTAAAAAACTGTTATTTTTAATATAGGCTTTTTTGCTTCCCAGAAATTGGGCTAAAAGAAGGTGAGAATCTATCAGAGTTGCCAAAAGAGAAATGCTTGGTGATAAATTATCTATCTGAGCATGTACAATGGACACACAAAATATTCTGAAACTGTCAAATCAAATGTGAGCATGATTAGAATAAAGCTGCTCGATGTCAGGGCCTTGCTTAAATAAAAGTGACAAGTTTTGACAGAATTTCTGCCTGGTGTGGATGAATGACTGCGATGATTTCTGAAATTACTTTTTTGTCAAGGAAACAAAGAGTCAAAGTTTTTCTGCTGTATACCATCTGCAGACAACACCTTGGTAATGAAAACCACCACAGTTTCTAGAAGCCACACATTTTGCAGACTCCACTGGTGTGGTCTCTCTCCTACCATCTTCAACTTATGACTGGTCTGACCATCTGTGGGTAAAACAATCGTGTGGTTTTTCAATACTACAAGAGAAAGCTGAGCTCAAAGGTGACTACACTCAGATCTTCAGAGTTTGCTCATTCTCTTCACCAATCCATTTTCCTAGATGGCAGTTTGCCTTCTCAGAGGATGGTGAGGTACCTTCTTAGACAAGAGTGATGTGCCCTCTTAGGGAAAAGGAAGCCATACAAGCATTACAGTGGCTTTCAATTCCAAACCTATTGAGAACCAACTGCATGTCTTAAATAAGCCTTTTTCTTTCTCTTTGAATTATTTTACTCCATATAAAATAGAAAGAATGCTTTCAACATTTATTAGATCCATGCTACATGTTGGTTACTGTGGTAAACATTTAAACTTATAAGATGTGCTAACTGTCTCTAAAGGTTTAATAGTTCATCTGTTTACTGAGCAACTGAAAATATAAAACATATGAATGCAAAGATTCACCAGAATATTTTATCTAAAATGAATAGGTGTATGCGTATAATTAATAACTCTCACCTATTTATCCATCTGTCTATCTGTATCTTCCTCTTCTTCTCAGTGTGTGTATCATATACTACACAGGCATACACAGTGAGAGAGGGAGGAAGATACAGAGAGAGTGACTAATAAGAAACTTGTAATTATTACCACTTTCTATGTGATTACATGTGACATTTTGTTTTGACTTTATGTTTTTAAGATGAATATACATTGCTTTTGTAACAAAATAAGCAAGTAAAAGTTATTTCATCCCTATTCAGAAAAAAAGACATTTTACATGGATCCAATTTTGCATTTTCCATTATTACCTGACTTTTATTTTCTCTAGCTAACACAAGTATGGCTCTCTCCTGTCTTGCAGACTGTTTTCTTATGAGGTGGTGTTAGAGAAAATGAAGGTGGCATGTGATACATATTCTATGTCAAATAATTTTAGAGTTTCTAGGAATTCAGTGAGTAAGCAGAAAATCAGACATCATGGCCTACATAGAATGACTGAGAGAAGCTGTTTTGTTCACAGCCTGATCCTGAGTGCCTAGCACCATGCCCACCATATAATAGGATATAAAGAGAAAATTAAAACCTTGGCTGAAGCAATGCAACTATGAACTCCCAGTCCTAAGTTTTGGCTGTGACACATGAGTTAGAAGAATTTTTTTTTTTTAGGTCTCAGTTAGTAAAAAAGCTAGTTTTAAAGATTCAAATAGCCATACTTTGGATAGACACAAAACTTTAAACTGGGTACAAACACGTGTCCATCTCCATTGTCTTCACGTAATATCCCTCTGGTATCTAGGGCTCAGCTGAAGACAACGGACTTTCACATAAACAATCATTTCGTTGTGACAAGATGTCTTGTGCTAGCTTTCTATTTCTATATAACGCATGTCCACAAAACTTAATAGCTTAAAACAACAAACTTAAAAACCTCACACAGTTTTGGAGAGTCAGAAGTCTGGCAGTGTAGGTGGATGGTTCTGGTTCATGGTTGCTGTTAAAACTGGGCGGGGGCTGCAGTCATCTCAAGGTTAGACTGGTTGTTGGCCAGAAGCTTCAGTTCCCTGCCACATGTGCCTCTCCAGGCCTGCTTCCCACATAGCAGCTACTTCACCCAGAGACAGTATTGAGAGAGAGAGAGCACAGTGACGTCTCCATGTTTCTATGCCCTGTCTCAGTCACACATCATTAATCCCATTTTGTTAGAAGTAAAACAACAAGTCTAACCCTGTTCAAAAAGGAGTTTCAAATAATTTGCTGACATTAAAAAAAAATTGTTTTATTTCATTTTATTTTTGGTAGAGAATGGGTCTCACCATGTTGTCCAGTCTGCCCTCAAATTCCTGGGCTTCAGTGATTCCCTGGCATCGGCCTATAAAATGTTGGGATTATAGGCATGAGCCACTGTGCTGTAGTGGACAAATTTGTAAAATCTTCACAGATGGCTCAATATGGGGAGAAAGTCAGGATTATAGTTCTGGCTTCCAGCAGTAATGAACTGTCCCTTACCTCTTCCATCACTGGGCCAGAATCTGTTGTATTCGGACTCAGTTAATGCTGTGAAGCTGCTATGTAAGTCTCGGTGGATGCACTGGTGAGTACTGAGATCGATTTAGGAGTCCACAGAGATCAGTTTCATTTTCTTGGATGGTTTCACTAACACTCATGCAATTCCAAAAACATGATGAAATTGTTTTTCAGTCCTTTATTGGTCTATCCTTGCCCATCCAGACTGGTTTTCTTCTTAAATTCCACAGGGAAACAAAAACTGGAAGACAACTTTTCAGGTTAAATATTTGTTAAAGTTTTACCTCCTCTTCTCACAGACACAGGGAAAACTGTACATATTAAACAAGAAAAGAAATGCCTTTTTTGAAGCACTATGTTATTCTCACTCTCCTAGCTTTCTCTTCCCTGACCCCAAACATTCACATAAGCTATTATTTTTAATAAGGTTGCTTTATAAAAATGACACATAAATTAATCAAGCAAAAACTGTGTTTCCTGAAAGCTAAAAAAACGAGTAATTATTATACTATTACATTCTCATCTTATGATTGCACAGGACTGCACAGTTTATAAATAACTATTCATATGCTATTTTATTTAATCTTCATGAAAAATCTGTGGGATAGGTAAAATAGGTATTCATCCTTCCATTGTACATATGAATAAAGACATACAGATGTTTGGTATCTTGGATAAAGTCATACAACTTCCACCTTATGGTTTAGAATAAATTAGAGGAGAGATGCAGGAAAGGAAGGGAAAGAGAGAGCGAGAGAGAAGGAGAGAATAGAAGACTGAGATTAATAACAAGTATCATCACACAGCAGACCTCTGACAGAACCCACATCAGAAAACAGGATTTTGAGGTGGCAGAGCTGACTCTCCAAGTTAATACAAACGTGAAGGAAAAAACTGTGAAGACTTTTTAGGTGTGATGAGTCACAGTACTGTGGAAAATTTTGAGGCTTAAAACCTGCATTTCACCCTGAAATTTCTCCTCCATTTGCTGGGAAACCAGTCCTTCTTGACTACAGTCAAAAGCATAGCCAAGCACAAACAAATTAGTTAGAAACGTGTTCTCCATGTCAGTCTATGAATTATCCCAGTGATTCTCAAACTTGAGAAAGTATTGAAATTATCTGACGATTCCTTAAGACACAGAATCCTGATCCCCTTCCCCAAAAGTTGTTGGATTCTACAGCTCTGCAGTGGGGCCCAATAATTTGCATTTTTAAACAAATTTCCAGATGGTGCTGGCATTGCTTCTCTGGAGATCTGACTTTGAGAACCCCTAGATTGTTAGGTTTGTTTCTATACTTCTTGAGTCCTCCTCTGGCCTTGGCTTTCCCAACTTGATATCCAACTTGTGTGCACTGATCCCGGCCAGCCTCAATGCTGGCCCTACTAAGGGTAGTCTTTCATTTTATTATCTAAACTGGGAAACTTTTGAAAGTGAAGGCAATACTAGTAATAACTACTACACTGGAATTGTCTTGATAAACAAGAATGTATATGCAAGCCCTGAAAGCACTAATTTGATTTGACTCAATCCTCTACATACATTTTTATTCCAAATGATTTTTTACATAATTAATAATTGAGTTAGGTTTTATAGAAATATAAATCTATATACACACATATGCTTATATATATACACATATATGCATATAGATACACACATACACACACACACACACACACACACAAATGCTCTTTTTCATCCCAGTTTCTGGAACATAATGGTAGATTCTCTGAGGAGCATGTTCAAGAAGAAACGACGGATACATTCCCTCAGCTGCTGGCTGACGAGCACTAACAATTCTTTTGTCTCTCTTAGGAGATAGCTTCATCTGAAGCCAACTTCCTCTTCCAAGGTCATGCCTTCTTCCAAGGACAACCTGCATCAGTGACTGATGACAGCATATATAGGCTCATTCCCTTGCTCTAACTTGTGAAGACTCCAAAGGGCCATCCCACCTCTAAAGAGGCTTCTTGGGGTTGGCTGAGGCATCTACTGAGAATGCATCACAGCTCAACTTCTTCCTCTGATCAAAACTCCTTTTCTTTTTCATAAGAATTGATCCTAGTTGATGTCTTGCATACTAATCTTTATCTCACAGTTGTTGCTTCCTGGGAACTCAACCTGTGACACACACAATAAATGTTCAATAAGATGAATTGCTGCTAGTGACTACATTTTCTTCAAGTAAAGTTTAATCCAGTGACTCCCTTAGACATTGTTATAATCATACTACCCTTTGATCTATAGCTTCTAAAATTAATATGGTAAATCCGGTAACTAAATAGCTTTCATAGAACGTACATAGTAACTTTCTACTTGGTAAATAGTGATAAATGCTTCATCTTGAAGCATAATTATGGCCTGCTCTCATTAGGAGGATTTGTCCACATAACACCAATCACTGGAATGATGTGGAGGGTAAGCAACTGTGCAGTTCTTTCAACTGTATTTATTTAATATTCATGTGAGTCTGGAGAGTGAGTGCGCTAAATCTTTGGACAACTCCAGGGTTAAGAGTTCCAACCCCCCTCCTTCCACACAGTAAAAAATCCACATGTAACTTTAGATCCCCCCAAAATTTAACTACTAGGAGCCTACTATTGACTAGAAGCCTTACCAATAGCATAAACTGTCAATTAACACGTTTTGTATGTTATTGTATTATATAGTTTATTTTACAATATGGTAAACTAGAGAAAATAATTTGTTATTAAGAAAACCATAAGGAAGAGAAAATACACTTATAGTACCGTACTGTGTTTATTGATACCATAAGTTTATGTCATCCGTTTACAAAATAAATCATCTGTCTGAGATGGTGGGCAACCACAGCTGCAGACCTCAATCTGTGGTGCATAGCAAGCAATTCAGCTTGTTCTTATAATGTCATGACTTTTCTCTGCTTCTTGGGAGCACTTCCATCATCACTAGTGGCATTTCGTATGGGTCCCACGGTGTTATTCAAGGTTTATGATAGTGTACTAAACACAATAAAAAAATTGCAAGAACCATGAGAGATCACCTTTTACTGAAATGCTCAATTTACTAGAGAGAAGGGTTGCTCACACAGAGATGATTAGCATCATCTGGCGTTTTAAGTAGGTACTCACAACTCTGAACTCACTGCAATAGCTACAGGAGAACTTCTTCTAGCAGTACAGTACATACTACAGTTAATTTTATACAGTGATGATTTTAAACTGCACTTTTATGTTTGTTTACAATTTTTTCCTGATGGGGAATGGTGCCATGAATGGTTTGTGTATGTATAAGTTTGATAAATTTTAACTTTATATAATAAATTTGTATATATTTAATGATAGTAAATGACAAAATAGACTAGTGTCTTATACATACATCTTATATATTCATGACATATCTAACTTTTTCTGATCTTTTTCAATATTTCTAGGCTACATAGTTCATCTACAAGTTTGTTTGAATTGTCACAATCTCCAAAAATTGTTCTAGGTTTATTGGAAAAAATCCATATACAAGTGGACCAGCATAGCTTAAACTCATGTTGTTCAAGGGTCAACTGTGGTAAGATATTTCCCCATTCTACATTTTGGACTGTTATATACATTCACTGTGAATTGCAGTGTGTGTATCTGTGCATGCATACATGTATACAGGATGATGTCAGATGTTGGGCAACTCTCAGTGTAGTGAAGTCATATATTTGAGCTTTCATACTTAGCTTTATTTCTTTGCATGTGAGCTAATGAGATGGGCTGGAAGCTATTCAAATTTCCTTGAGAACTCCCTGTAAAAGTATGTGATATTCTTTCTAAGAGGAAGACATGTTAGATTTACTGTTAGTTAATAGGAACCCCAGTCTGTGAGGTGGAGACATTTATACTGCTTGGCAGTATTAAGATCAAGCTTACAAAGAAGCTATAAATTTCTTAATCGTTGGCAGAAGCTAAGCTTCCTTTTTTATGTAATTTCTAGGCTTCCTTTTTTTAACCTCATTGCCAGTTTCAAATGGCTTGGGACTCTAAATAAAGGTCTGGCCCCATAACTGTCTCCTTTTACATGCTTCCTGACAGATTTTTTTGAGAGGTGAACAATTCATTATTCTATCTGGGTTTAAGAAAACCAATTCTCAAATCTGGCTCTTTTTGTATAAATGCATTCTAAGAGCTCTAGGTATGACCCTGAGTGCTTTTCAATAACTTAATTAAAACTCATCTGGGAGAGTTTACAGGGGGAGTAATGAATGTAATCAGGGAACAAGAATCCAAGAGAAAGAGGAGACAGCACATTTAGGTCAAGGTTTGTTAACACTGGCCCTGATATTTGGGGCTGGATAATTCTTTGCTGTGAGGGGCTGTCCTGTGCATTTTACACATCTTTAATAAGACTCCCCAACCCTCTGAATTGTGACAGCCAAATATTTTTCAGATATTCCAGAAAGTTCCCCACAGAGAGATGCAAAATTGTTCCAAGTTGGCAGTCACTGATTTAGATGTTAAGTAGCAAATGATGCAAAGACCCCAACAATAATCCAGATGATCTTCTCTTTACTCCAAGTAGCACCACTGAAGACAGAAATCTTGTGACCTGGCCTCCATTACATCATTTAACATCTATTTATGGAATAAATACTGACTGTATTTTCTGGCGTTTTGCTAGATCTACAAAACTTGGTTCCTATCTTCAGAGAGCCTACACTCAACTGAGGAAGACAGATAATGGATTTAGAATCAGACAAACATATATCTGAATACAAATAATGGAAGCCTTATGAAGGAAAATGAAAGCTGGTATGAGAGGGTAATAGACAGGGTCTGTCCTAGAGTTGCAGTTATAGAAGGACTCCTTGAGGTGCAAATGTTGTAACCAGTATCTGAAGATCTAATAAGAGCTGACCAGAGATCTAGCTCTGCTTTCCTGACTGAGTCTAATACTTGTTTTAAATTGCATTGTCCACAAGGTATTTGGACCCTTTCTTCTTCAGTTCTTTCTTTCTTAGTTATTTCTGAGGGCCTTATGCTTGCTAGGGTGAGAGAGAAGAGATGGGCCTGGGAGGCTGCAGGGCTCCCTAATCAAAAAACTTACCCCCGACCATGACTATGGTGCAGTGGCGATTCTTCTCACAATTGCCCTGGCTAGTCAAGACTATCTTTTTTGTTTGTTTATTTTGCTTTGTTTTTCATTTTTATTTTTCAACACATGCCATCATCACCCCCCTATCCTGGCTGTTTTAGAATAATAAAAAATACATATTATTGAATATACTAATACTATTTCTAAAAGCAAATCAAAGCAATTACTGTATTGAATCTGCCTTTTCAAATCATATTCTTTTTTTACCTTCTGAATAAAATTTGGAGAGAGGGAGTTGCATTCTGCTCCGGAGTTTCCAGGCTGGGGATCATGAACTCGATAGTCTTCTTATTCTGTTTGTATTACTCTGTTCTCACTCTGCTAATAAATTCATACCTGAGACTGGGTAATTTACAAAAGAAAGAGGTTTAATTTACTCACAGTTCCACATGGTTAGGGAGGCATAACAATCATGGTTAAAGGAGAATGAGGAGCATCTTACATGGTGGCAGGCAAGAGAGCGTGGGTAGGGGAATTGCCCTTTATAAAGTCATCAGCTCTCGTGAGACTTATTCACTATCACGAGAACAGCACAGGAAAGACCCACCCCCATGATTCAATTACTTCCCACCATGTCTTTCCCACAACACTTAAGAATTACAGGAGCTACAATTCAAGATGAGATTTTGGTGAGGACACAGCCAAACCGCACCACTGTTATGTACCACATTTTGTTGTGTAACAGAAACCTGGTATGGGACAGAGGAGGGAAACACCCTTCTCCAGAGAGGGCAAAAACATTTCATTTGCTATTTTGTAAATAGCTCTAAAATTTACCACATTAGTTAATTATATTAGTTTAGCCTTAAAGGCCCTAATGAGATGCAAAGTTGACAGATGGGATAACACATTAAACCTGTTCATGTCCACTACCATGAAAACTGGCATGAATTAACTGGACACATTAGGCAGCAAGAGCAGGACCCTAAAAATGCAAACTGAAACCACAATGAGATTATCATCACATGCAAGTTAGGGTGGCTATTACCAAAAAGTCAAAAGATAGCCAATGTTGTTAGGGATGTGGAGGAAAGGGAACCCTTGTGCATTGTAGGTTGGAATGTAAATTAGTACAGTCATTATGAACAATTCCTCAAAAAATTAAAAATAGAACTACTAGCAATCCTACTCCTGAGTATCGGGGAAATCCCCACCCCCGACATTTATTGTGGGTTCTTTTCTATTTCCCTAAGTGTCTCAGCTGGTTTGAGAAATTAAGGGAAAGAGTACAAGAGAGAGAAATTTTAAAGTTGGGTGTCTTGGGGAGACATCACATGTTGGCAGGTTCCGTGATGCTCCCTGAGCCATAAAACCAGCAAGTTTTTATTAGCAATTTTCAAAAGGGGTGGGAGTGTACAAATAGGGTGTGGATCACAGAGATCACATACTTCACAAGGTAATAAAATATCACAAAGCAAGTGGAGGCAGGGTGAGATCACAGGACCACAGGATGGGGTGAAATTAAGATTGCTAATGAAGTTTTGGGCATGCATTGTCATTGATAACATCTTATCAGGAGGCAGGGTTTGAGAACAGACAACCTGTCTGACCAAAATTTATTAGGCAGGAATTTCCTCATCCTAATAAGCCTGGGAGCGCTACAGGAGACTGGGGCTTATTTCATCCCATCAGCTTCGACCATAAAAGGCGGCCACCTCAAGGGGGCCATCTATAGACCTACCCTCAGGGCACATTCTCTTTCAGGGATGTTCCTTGCTGAGAAAAAGAATTCAGCGATAGTTCTCCTATTTGCCTTTGAAAGAAGAAAACTATGGCTCTGTTCTGTCCAGCTCACTGGAGGTCAGACTCCAAGTCTTATCTCCCTTGTTCCCTGAAGATTACTGTTATCCTGTTCTTTCTTCAAGGTGCCTAGATTTCATATTGTTCAAACACACATGCTTTACAAACAATTTGTGCAATTAACGCAATCATCAAAGGGTCCTGAGGCAACATATGTCCTCCTCAGTTTATGAAGATGACACAAGAGATTAAAGTAAAGACAGGCATAGGAAATCACAAGAATATTGATTGGGGAAGTGATACGTGTCCATGAAATCTTCAGAATTTATGTTGGGGGATTGCAGTAAAGACAGGCGTAAGAAATTATAAAAGTATTAATTTGGGGGACTAATAAATGTCCATGAAATCTTCACAATTTATATTCTTCTGCCATGGCTTCAGCCGGTTCCTCTGTTTGGGGTCCCTGACTTCCTGTAACACCTGAGTTTATATACAAAATAAATGAAATCAGTGTGTGGAAGAGATACCTGCACTCCCATGTTCATTACAGCATTTTTCACAATAGCCAAGGTATGAAAACAACCTAAATGTTCACGAACTGATACATTGATAATATTTATGAGACACATGTATATATTTTGTGTGTGTATATGTAAATATATATACATGTAAATGTCAATGTGTACATGTATATACATACATATGCATATGTACACACACACACACACACACCCCCTTACCCACACGATGAAATATTATTCAACATCAAGAAAGAAAGAAATCCTGTTACTTTCACCAAAATGGATGAAACTTGAGTTCATTTTGTTAAATGAAATAAGCCAGGCACAGAAAGTTAAATACCACATTATGTCATTTATATGTGATATCTAAATAAGTCAAATTCATAGAAGCAAGAGTAAAAGGGTGGCTGAGGGGAGGGTGGGGGATTGAGGAGATCAAAGAATGTTGATGAAAGAAAACAAACTATCAGTTATACAGGATGAATAAGTTTTAGAGATCTATGTACAGGATGGTGACCATAGCTGATAAAATGTATTGTATACTTGAAATTTGCTAAGAGAGTAGATCTTAAGTGTTCTCATCACACACACGCACAGGCACACACAAATGGTATCTATACAAAGTGATAGTTATGTTAATTAGCTTGATTGTGGCAATCATTTCACAATGTATACATATATCAAGACACCACCTTGTATACTTTAAATACATGCATTTTTTATTGTCTTCAGTTATATCTCAATAAAGCTAAAGAAAAAGATTATGAAAAATGGGAGGATGGGAAACAGGACTCTAAGGTCATGGAACAGAGGAGACAGCTTCTCTTCAGTAGGGGTGATAGGAGTGTCAGGGAAAGACATTGGCCTACAGGTAAACCTGAGACAAGGATGCCTCCAAATTCCTCAGCAGGGAGGGATACAGGAGAGGAGCCACAGAAATGGAGGACGAATGCATAGAGATGACCCCCAAGACAAACTTCACCTCACTTCCAATCAAGCTGTTTCCAGAAAACACATGGGAGGCAAAATCCAAGCCCTTTTGTCTATGTCCTTCTTCGAATAAAAAGCAAAATAGGCATTAATACACAAAGGGGTCCCAAAACCTCAAGTTTTTGCCCATCTTAGAGGCCCTGCCTCTGAGGGAGAATGACAGAAGCATAATAATTTGACACTCAGTATTGTTGGTTAAAGAGAATGTGCTACCCACAGACAACCTGAGATACCCACAGAGGCCTCTTTAAAATTAAAGTCTAAACTTCTTCAGAAGTTTCCAAACAAAATAAATAGGCAGACGTTTGTGTCACCCTGATTTTGTTTAGGATTTCCTAGATGACTATGAAACATTTTACTTTAAAAAATTACTTTTGCCATGTAAGAAAACTTAGTGATTTTTCTAAAACTGAAAAGTTCACTGCAGTCTCACTGAACTATTCCTTAAAAAACAGGCCAGGACAGCAAGCTAAGCTGCCAAGTGATGACAGTTGTGATAGCCCACATCTCTGAGCAGGGAGGTAAGGGGAGCGGTGTCAAGTTAAATCTGTCAGAAGAAGTTGAGAAACCTGATAAAAGTATAAAATATTCAGGATGCAGGAGAAGTGCACCCAAATTCTCCATTAAAAAAAATAGCTTCCCTTTAAGAAGCCGAAAGAGGGCCGGGCGCGGTGGCGCAAGCCTGTAATCCCAGCACTTTGGGAGGCCGAGACGGGCGGATCACAAGGTCAGGAGATCGAGACCATCCTGGCTAACACGGTGAAACCCCGTCTCTACTAAAAAATACAAAAAACTAGCCGGGCGAGGTGGTGGGCGCCTGTAGTCCCAGCTACTCTGGAGGCTGAGGCAGGAGAATGGCGTGAACCCGGGAGGCGGAGCTTGCAGTGAGCTGAGATCCGGCCACTGCACTCCAGCCTGGGCGACAGAGCGAGACTCCGTCTCAAAAAAAAAAAGAAGCCGAAAGAGATATGAGAACAGCAGCCGCCTTGGGGCACCACTTCTAGGTTGATCTACCTGAAATCTGATTAAGCAAAAATATAATGAACATTTCCACTTGTGTGCTAGAATTAAAAAGGCATCACCTGCAAATAATGTTATTGAGCATTTTTTATATTGTAAGGCACTGAAATAAGCCCTTTACGTTAACTAACGTTAATCCTCAAAACAAATCTATCAGGTTGGTATCATTATTCATATTTGTAGGAAACTGAGGTGCACAGAGTAACATATGAGCAGCTGCCTATGGGGATGCAGGTTGGTCTGAATCCAGGCAAATGCACTTTGAACAATGACACAAGTTAAAACAATAAAGGAACAAAGACACCGTTGATTCTCATTATTTGTGGTAGTTATGCTATATAAAGTCATTCTAAAAAATGTAATTAGCAAAGACAGAACCATTGCTTCTGGGGGAAGTAGAGGGTGAAATTTCTACAAACCTCTGGTCACGACATTTTCTTTTTCTTTTTTGGGGGGGGGTATGGGGGTGGGGAGGTGGTGTTTCACTCTTGTTGCCCAGGCTGGAGTGCAATGGCACAAACTCAGCTCACTGCAACCTCTGCCTCCTTTATTCAAGTGATTCTCCTGCCTCAGCCTCCCCAGTAGCTGGGATTACAGGTATACGCCACCACACCTGGCTAATTTTTGTATTTTTAATAGAGATGGGGTTTCAACATGTTGGCCAGGCTGGTTTCAAACCCCTGACTTCAGGTGATCCACCCGCCTTGACCTTCCAAAATGCTGGGATTACAGGCGTAAGCCACCATGCCTGGCTGACATTTTCAACTGATAAATATATAACCTTGCTTTACATGTTTCTATTTACAGAAAACTTATGTAATATACCGTTGATGCATTAACACTGAGCTCATGGTCAATAGCACTATAGCTTGTATCTCAATGAAGCTTATCATACACACATTTTCTCCCTAAGACACATCACAGCCTTCTTACTCTTAGGAACACTACATAGCACTTTAGCACTCTGGTTGGGGATCATTTTAAATGACAAAATCATCAAGAGAAAGTCAAAAATGGGAAAAACGTGGCACTAAATTGACCACTAAAAGAAAACTTGTTTACAGAATGAGAGCTGAAACAAAACGGAAGAGTTGATCTCAGTTGGGAATGTGCACTTCTGGTAACAAATATTTCACTGCACTTTTCACATCTCCAGTGACTGTAAAAGTGCTATGTCAATTTGGGGATTATGTATCAATTTTGGACAGTAGAGGGATTCATAAATACAGAATCCAGCAATAATATTGATGAACTACATGCATTCTGCCCATCCCCATAGCCTGGTAAACAATATTCTGGAGAGCAGAAAAGGGGAGAAGGATGACAAGAAAACCAGAAAGAGGGGCTCAACAGAAAGCAAGATCTATGTTGCTGACATCCTTGGTTTTAGCAGGTCAGTTTTTGTAGCATTTCTTCTCTTGAGGGCCCTGTGTTGTAGCCTTGTTTAAGTAACCGACAGGCTTATTTCCTGAAGCAGAAACCCTGCATTCCTTGGTCCCCTCTCGTGTTTTCCAGATCTTTCCGAAATGAGGACCTGACTTGTCCCGTCTCTAATTCCTTGACAAATCCAGGAGTGCTGTTTCTCAACACAGCCATTATTGGGTTGTTACTGTTTTCAGTCTTTCTCATATCTCATTACCCTTATTCAGAAATGATCTGATCACCTAATTCTACATTTTAGAAACTTTTCTACAAATGAACCAAATGAGTTACTTAAACTGATTTATCTATTGAGATTACAGAAACCCAAGGGCAGGTGTGGCATTTAAGCAAGCCTGGAATAAAGATGACACCCCCAAATGATGGCTCAGGACCTTACCTCTGTCTCGAACTCAGCTCTCTTTTACTGTGCTAATCCACGCTCAGAGAGTCTCTCCCTGTGGTCACCCAATGGCAAACAGAGACACCAAAGGCAAAATCTTTCCAACTTCAGCTCAAGAACAAAGACATGGACCCCTTTTCTCGTATTCTTAACAAAGACCTTAGGACTTAACCTGCCGTTATTCAAACTGTCCTGATTTAAATCCGCATGTGTCCATCCTGATTCACATAAACTGAGACTGTTTGCGTGAGGATGGAGCATGCCCCGATAAAAACTATGGGGTTTTTTAGAAGCCGGACTCCTCTGTGTAGGCAAACACGAATGAATGCTACACAGGTGAAGTGAGGTTCATCTGCCCCCTAAGCCGGCCTCAGAAGAGTTAATCTTTTCCAGAGGATCTGTCCTCAACGTCCTGAGCAGCCCCTAACAGTCAATAGTGGCCAGATGAGGGCAGTAGAGAGAAAAGTCGCCGTGGAAACCTCAGACCACAGGAAGCTATGATGGAGCGCTCGCTGCTCTGGGTACATGTCAGAGAACTTGAAGCTGATTTGAAGCTTCCTGCCTGTACCCACTAAGGCATTATGATTGTCACGCACAACTGGCTTTCTGCTCCCTGAGGATTCTCTCTGGCTGCCAGAGCCTGCTCTCCCCGGACTCCTGGCAGGTTTGAAAGGCCAGAGAGTTAACACTCCTTGGGAGCAGCTCCCCGCACCCCCCGCCCCCGCCCCCGCCCCCGCCCCCGCCCCGCCAGTGAACCCTCCTGTGGGATGACCCTGAGGCACATGTGCCACACTGACTCACAGCTTCATCCTAGTGGGGATGAAAATCCAGTGAATTGGAGAAACAATGCACTTTCCTTCTCTCTCACTCCCCTGCTCCTCTGCCAGTGCCTCTGGGATCACCTCCCAAATAAACCACTTTCCTGGAACCTTGTCTACTGAGACAAATGCCACATGGACCATGATGGCATAGGATCCAGGATTTTAAATATTTTTGCAAGAACACATATTTTCTGTTGTTGTGGTCTCCCTACTATAGAATAAAAATCAAGGAGAGGATGGATAATCTCCTTGCTGGGAAATCCACTGTTAACATATTTTCTAGAAATAAATGAAAAGAATATATATTTATGCAGAAAAATGTAAATAGCATGATACTATAAAATATAAAAACTAAATTTGTATTTTCTCACCTTCTTCCAACAGTAAATTCTGATTAATTCTCTTATAATCCCTCCCACAGAAAAGAGAATATACAGAGAAAGCAAAAGATAAAAGAGAAGAGAATGTCAGAGAGAGGTACAGAAGGAGAAAGCATTTGCAAAGCTTTTGGTATAGAGCTGGTTACTAAATAAATCACTTTCCTTAACACTTTCTTCAAACAATAATTCTATCTTTGAATATACTTCAAGTAACAGAACCTGCACTGTAAATAAACATACATACAGGCATGTTTAAATGATGGTGTTGGTCTGGCTACTGGATATGCCATAGATTAACTCAGTTAACTCACCAATAAAAATTCAAATGAAGTCCTCTTTGCTAATGAATAAAAATGAACAGCACTAAAATCTAATTACATCCCTACAAGAATATTTTATGTCTTAAGTAGCCAATATTTTTACAAAGTGAGCTAATTAAAATATTAAATAAAATATTAAAATAGGTAGACAGTTTTGAATATTTCTGATTAAGTTAAATTTGTTCTTTATACATTTTTCTAATACAAATGGTGGAAATTACAGAATATAAGCCTCCAATTAATCTTTCCTTCCTTAAATGGAAACATGATTCAGAACTTAACAGCATTGATAGAATCTAAGCATTTTGCTAATGCAAAACAAATCTTAACAAAACATCAGTACAATATGTTCAGTCTGAAAGAGAATATAGGCTGGGCACCGTGACTCACATCTGTAATCCCAGCACTTTGAGATTGCTTAAGGACAAAAGTTCAAGACTAGAGTGAGCAATATAGTGAGACCCTGTCTCTACAAAAAAATTTAAAATTACTCTGGGGTGGTGGTGCACACCTGTTGTCCTAGCTACTTGGGAGGCTGAGGCAGAAGGATTGCTGGAGCCCAGGATTTCAAGGCTACAGTGAGCTATGATCGCTCTGCTGCATTCCAGCCTGGGTGGCACAGGGAGACCCTGTCTCCAAAATAAATAAATAAATAAATAAATAAAATAGAACATAGTTTTGCTTTAGTTACCCTTTTATTTACCAAAAAAAAAAACCAAAAAACAAAAAACAAAAAAAACCCCTGAAATTTTATTCCATGTGAACTTGAAAACTGTTCTGGACTGAAGATGGTGGCTCGTGCCTTTAACTCCAACCCTTTGGGAGGCCAAGTCGGTAGAATCGTTTGAGGCCAGGAGTTTGAGACTATCCTAATTAACATGGGGAGATCCTTCCAATACAAAAAATAAATAAATTAATTAATTAATTAAATTAGCTGGGTGAGGTGACACTCACCTGTAGTCTCAACTTTTTGAAAGGCTGGGAAGGGTGTTTTAGCCCTTGAGTTCAAGACTACAGTGAGCTATTATGGCACCAGTGCACTCCAGTCTGAGCAACAGAACAAAACCCTGCCTCTAAAAAGTAAAAGCAAAGCAAAGCAAAGCAAAGCAAAGAGAATTGTCTTGAACTATTTGATTTTCTGATTTGTCATTAATTAAACAATTTAAGAAGTAGCACCTTAGCCAGTCGTGGTATCTCACACCTGTAATCCCAGCACTTTGGGAGGCTGAGGTGGATGGATCACTTGAGGTCAGGAGTTTGAAACCAGCTTGGCCAATATGGTGAAACCCCATCTCTACTAAAAATACAAAATTAGCTGAGCATGGAGTCACATGCCTGTAGTCCCAGCTACTTGGGAGGCTGAGACAGGAGAATTGCTTGAACCCTGGAGGCAGAGGTTGCAGCGAGCCAAGACTGCACCACTGCACTCCAGCCTGGGCAACAGAGCGAGACTTCGTCTCTAATTCGAAAAAAAAAAAAAAAAAGCAGCACCTCAAAAAAAATAAGTAAATAAAACTTTTAAGAAGAGCAATAAATACACTTATGCTTACGAGCATGTGCACATATGTGCACACACCCACAAACCCAATATATATGATTGAAGATGGTAAACAAATTAGGTTAGGAAAAATATTTCTATCTAATACTATAGACAAATGGCTCATATTGTTAATATACAAAAGGCTGTTCTAAGATAAAAAATATTAAAATTCAGGTAGAATAAATATGAGTAACAACCAAACACAGTTAAAAGGAAAGTAATTTTAAAATTTTTGAAAAAATGTTCAATCTGACTTAAAATATTTTTTTAAATACCATTTAAAGCCACAAATTGTCATTTCAACTGCCTGACTGACAAAGATAAAAAAGTCGTTTAGTAAATCTACAGCTTCCTGGGGGTGTTGCGGAAGCAGGAACACTCACCTTTGATTGGTGTGGAGGATACAAGATTTCAATATCCTTAAGATAAATTTTTCAATAATTTTAAAAACTAGAATGTTTATAAAGTTTCTAAGGATTTACTCAAAATATATACTCATTGATATGAATTGAAGAATGTCATCAAAGCATCTTAGTGATAGCAAAACACTGAAAAGAAGAAAAATACACATCAATCATTCCTGGTTAAGTAAGTTATGCAGAGTAATACAATGTAAAACTATGATATTTAAAGAACTAAGTAATTTTATTTTGTTGATATAGAGCTTTGGATATCTTTTTTGAAAAGTAAGAAGAAGAACAATTTGTAGTCTGTTAACATTTATGTTAAATGTTAAGTGCTCCATGTCCCTCTGTTATTCTATATGCATAGACAACTTCAAATTGTATTCAAACATCAGGACAGTTGGTGGTCTTAGAGTAGAGAGACTGAGTGGCCAGGGGTCAGAGATGGGAAAAATGGGAGTGTTTTTTCCTGCATTTTTCAGTCACTTCAGTAATAGATTGGGAAAATACTTGGACAGACTTTCCCATTCTGAGATTATTAAGGAAAAAGAAGCCTAGGGTCAATGGCTCAACATCCAGAATTCCAACATTTTGGGAGGCCAAAGCAGTAGGATCACTTGAAGCCAGGAGTTTGAGACCAGCCTGGGCAACAAAACAAGACCCTCTGTCTACAACTTAAAAAAACAAAAATCTTAGCCAGGGGTGGTGGTGGGCACCTTTGGTCCCAGCTACTCAGGGTGATGTGGGAGGATTGCTTAAACCCAGGAGCTTGAGGCTAAGGCGAGCTGTCATCTGGGTAACAGAGAGAAACCCTGTATCTTTAAAAGAAGAAAAGTAAGGAAAAAGGGAGGGAGGCAGGGAAGGAGGGAAGGAAGGAAGGAAGGAAGGAAGGAAGGAAGGAAGGAAGGAAGGAAGGAAGGAAGGAAGGAAGGAAGGAAGGAAGGGGGGGAGGGAGGGAAGGGAAGATAGTAAAATATTCCCTGGTAGTTTTTTTATGGCATTCCTTGTCCACATTTAAATCTTTGAGTTTATTGATATTTTCATATCTTCTACAGGTTCTTGAGTGCCTACAGATTCAGGAGAAAAAACAGCACATAAACAGAAACACACAAACAATATTTTCAAAAGAGGTGGCCACTTGCTTCGTAAGAAGACAAAAAGCTTCTCACTGGTTATTCCCTTGATGTTCAGTCTTGAATGATGACCTCATCTGCTGGATATGGAAACTGAGTTATTTTGATATGTTACACTTGCTGTTTTTGTCATTCATTCAGAAAAATTTATGGAAATGATAGAAGCATCCAGTTCCCTACTGGGGAAAGGTCCGGTCAGTACCCATCTCAGCCACTAGTTTTCCATCATTCTGAAAATTCATTTCTCCTCAGCTACTCATTTGTCTCAATAGAATATGTTGAATCATTCTCTTTCCTAATTATGCAAATGGCTTCCTGTATCAAAGATAAAGTTGTCTGGTTATTGGGATGAATTTGGGGACACTATTCTGTTTCTATTTATTTTTTGTTTAGTGCTGTATTGGTACCACGCTGCTTTAACCATGGTGACTGGATATTATGTTTTCTTTTTTGATAATGCTAGTTTTTCCTCCTTATTTCCTTTTCATCATAGATCTCCATCATCTGCTTGCATATATATTTTTTCATATACTGGGGACTTTTATCATTACGTTACAATAAGGAAACCAAATATTAAAGAACTAAAACGTTCAAGTCGCACAACTTGTAAATATCAAAACAAAGATTTGGACTTAGTTTTGTTGGACTCCAAATCTACACTTAGAATCTTTGGATTTGAACCCTATAGGTTGGAAATGTGATTCTTTTAACTTTTCTATTTATTTTGTATTCTTCTAAGTTGCATGTATTGATTTTTGCTCTTTTTTAGTATTTTTGAATAACCTAGTTGAAATGTTAAAACCTCAGTTTTCATAAGTATATACAATTTTTTCCTGGGACAGGATCTGATACAGCTGATTTAAAGTTGAAATAGCACAATTCTGGAAATCGTGGGCACTGATGACTTTGTGATAAATGAATAGAATCTCAAAATAGAGGTAAAATCAAATATACAAATTTTTAAAATTATAAGTTGTTCCAAACTTACAGAAAGTTATAAGAATAGTTAGGATTGTCCTCTATACCTTTACCCAGATTTACTTAATTATAATATTTTTGTTCTCTGCTCTCTTAATGTAATATGCATATTATAGGTTTTCCTGAACATTTGAGAGTGAGTTCAGTACATCATCGCCCTTCACCATTAAATATTTTAGAGGATGTTTTCTAAAATATAGACTTGTACCCATAGTACAATTATCAAGTTTTTATATTGAATATTTATACAGAATTTTGTCAAATCTGCCAGTCACATTTCAATTCATCCTGGAGTATCCTTTATAGCATTGAATTTCTTCTACTACATATTTTATTGGCTATGAATTATAATCTATAGTCATAGATTCTAGTCTATGGTCACATAATATATTTAGTTATCATGTGCCTCTAGACTCCTTTAATTGTAAAGGTTCCCCAGGCTTTCTTTGCCTTTTACGATATTGACATTTTTGAAGAATAAAGTTGATGGACTACTTTTATAGCCCCTTATATCACCTTGATAGTGTGTGTTTGAAGCATACCTTTGTTCAAACTGGAAAGAGTATTTTTACATATAGAAGTGCTGAGACCTTTAGAGCCAGCCAGGGCCAGAATCATAAATGACATTAAAGATATGGCAGTAGCAGACATGCCAGAAATTTTTCAGAGAAAATTTTCCACACAGAAGGACTCTCTGCATTGAAGGTAGAGTAAATAAGAGAAGGAGGCATGACTTAAATTCCAAGTTTTTAGGGGTTACCTGACAAAGGAGAAGTTGTTGTTACAGAAGAAGCCAGGCAAAGAAAAAAGCTGCCAAGTCTGCTAAATCTCCATAATACGAATGAGAAAGGTTTGATTTTCTGAGCCAAGACTGTTGCTTTAGAATCAGAACAGAATTGAAGAACTCAAAGCAAGTAAATCGTGTAGTGCTTGACTTCAGCAATTTCTAATCTCAGCGATGAAGCTGTCCATATTGTAACTTTCACAGGCATACATCACACAGGGAGAAATACTCATGGGAATATTCTTTCACACCTACCTGCCTACATCTATATCAATATATACCATCAAGTAAATCTCCTCATTAACTATGTTTTAAAATATTAGGTATTTTTATAACCACCAAGAGTGGTTTGAGTTAAACCAAAAATTTAGAGGATAGAAGAGAAAAATAGGGAAACGATTCACAGAGGAATAAACTTTGATGTAATTCAACACTACCATATATCCTGCTCTGTGTAACTTCACGTGCTCCCATTAGAGACTGAATTTTGCTAAGGAGAGGTTCTCACCCACTCTCTACATCAAGATGGGTTTAGGTATGCAGCTTGGCATAGGGATGTGATGCCAATTCTATATGTGAGAATTGGATTGCTCAGTGTGAGAACAGGGGAAAAATTAAAATGGTAGGAGACCTGAAAGTGAAGGACCAGCAGGTTGGGAAGTTTACCTTCAGGAAGAGACATGATAGACCTCAGGGGCATTGTAGCCTACAAGAGACAAAGAGGACTAACGATTAAGAGAGGTGATCAAATTATTTGCCATAGGGTATGATAACATTTTTCTCAATAATTTTGCACTCTTGAAAGATATTTAATAGAGGCTATATTGCTCACTCATGCTTTTTGGTTTAAGTAGATTGTTATAGGTAAACTTGAAAAGTTGCTTAGTTCTATGTCAGGGTTGATCAAAGACAGGACCAGTTTATATTGTGAAGCTGTAGTTAAGAATAGGGAAGATCCTAAAAGTATAATGATCAGAGAATAAGCAAACATTTCTGGGAAAACTCTAGGCTTTCAAGGTTGTGAAATTGGTCATTTCAAAGCTGAGAATTCAAAGGAATAAAGCTAGACCAAGTTAATATCTGGTTTTATTTGACAAAAATCTAAAAAATGTACTGAAGTATACATGACATTTCTAAATGGTTAGGGTTGGAAATTAGCGAGGCCAAGAGAAGGTTGGAGAAATTCGGTAGCCCAGGATATGTGGTTGGATCTGCTTGGTTGGTTGGTGTGGATGGGATTGGGGATGCACCTTTTTTTTGTCTCCTCTTCACCCTCTTTACACTCAAGACCCTCATAGCTCTGTAGGCCATAGAGCACATGCTCAGGGCCCAGTGGCCCGAGATAGCAGTGTGCTATATAAAATATAGAAAAACTTTCATTTATTGAACAGCTGTAGTACCCATGAATGAGTTCAAACTCAACCTTCTAGGACATTTTCTGTTTCTTTTTTCTTCTTGTGGAGTGTGAGACTCTTTTTGGTTTATGTACTCCCTCCAGGTGAATCAATGTTTAGAAAAAGGGGATAAAAATAAGATTTTTTAAAAATTCTGGATTTGCCCACCAATGAAGGTTGACTGTATTTTATTGTTCTTGTTTTTACTTTCATGTTTTTCTTCCAGTTCTACTAAATCAACAGACATGTGAGATGGAACATCTCAGTATAAATAGGAAATATTTTCTACTAGGAGAGTAGGCTGGACAAGACAGTGATTAAAGTGATTACTGAATCTTCTATCTAAACCTCATGGGCAATTCTATCTTGGTGTAGTAAAAAATTCCAAGATGAGGTTGAAACCCTGTGATACAGGGTCTGTGGAGTGGATTGTTAAGAGAGTGCAGCATACCTGTGGAGAAGCAGAATCACACAATTGTTCAGCACTCTGTTTTCTACATCAGGCACTTTTAGACCTGGCCTCTGTCTTTGTGATGACGTGGAGATAAAGGCTGAGTGTCTGAAAGCCTCCGATCAGATGCTAAATAATGAACTCTGACCTTAGGGAGCAGAATCCTACCTGTCAGAGCATACACAACCTATATAGGTCATTGATTCTGCAGCTGTCCTCAGCAGAGGGCTCCCGACTGGAATCTTAATAGAGAAACATGTGCATAAAGCACTTCTTTATTTGAGTTTTACAAAGAAGGTGCAATATAAAGTATGTTTACTATCTTTACAAATAAATAACAGAAAAGAAGCATGGAGTCTGTCCATGAACCCAATGTAGAAAGTCACATAATTCGTAGCTAATAAAGCTCTGTAGCTTGCCTAGGGAGAGAAGAGTGGCAGTTTGATTCCACTTTCTTTGCTTTCTTGTTCCACACAGAAGCAAGATAAGCAAGTCCTCAGATGATCCCACATTCTCTAAGGATATTAATTTATCATCAGTCTCAACCACCCCAAGATTAAAGCTGATACATTTGCTTGTCTTCCTCCACCACCAATCCTCTCTCTTTCACTAACACTGTGTTTCTATGGCTGCTGTAACAAATTACCACAAACTTAATGGTTTGAAATGACACAGATTTGGTATCCTACAGAAAGATGAAATGGTTCTCAGTAGGCTACAATTTATGTATCAGCAGGGCTACCTCATTTCTGGAGGTCCTAAGGGACAGTTTGCTTTCTTTCCCTTCCCAGCTTCTAGAGACTTCCTGCATTCTTTGGCTTGTGGTCCCTTTCCATCTTCAAAGCCAGCAAGGGACATTTGAGTCTTAAGTCACATATTTCTAATCCTGACTCTTCTGCCTCCATCTTCCCCATTTAAGAACCCTGTGACTATATTGGTCCCAACTAAATAATCACGGTTGATCTCTATATTTTAAGGTCCGTTGCTTAGCAAACCTAATTCCATCTTATACCTTTAGTTTTTTTTCCATGGAAGATAACATATTCACAGGTTCCAGGAATTAAGAAGCAGTCATCTTTGGTGTTCACTACTATGCCTACCACAACTACCATATACCATATGAAGTCTGACCCAAACTTATATGATTCTTGTTCTGCTGAACAATGTCTGAAAGAGCTTATCTCCAGAATGTCTAGATTTGTCGGCCTCAGCTGTTCTAATATTATCAGCCACAGACTACTCACAATTGCCCATTTCTGCATTCTTGTGGCAGATATATGCAAAAGACTTGTCCTTTTCAACATTCCCACACTGTGTTCTTCACAATGCCATCTTTCTTTCCATATATCAAGACTTGACTCAGTGAAAATTCTGCAACCAGCAATACAGAAGATGGAAGCCTCTCTCTGTGTAGACACAATATCCAGGATAACCTAAAGATTTGAGTCCTGAAGAAGGTGAACTCCCAGATAGGGTTGGAGGAAAACAAAAGAAGGTCTAATTTCTAAAACAATTGAGACCGGGCTATAAACTGAATACTCTTAATATTGTAGCATAAGTTGAGATGCATAAATACACCTACCCCAATACTCCTGGACCACTGAGGGGTAATCAGGGTAGCTGTATAGTTCCTACTGCCTACCAAATTACCTGAAAAGCTCTAGAGAACATTTGCAACAGAAATGGATTCTGTTCTTCTAAAAATTTCTCTTCAGACAAAGCAAGTCCCTGGTGGCCACTGTGTTGGTCTCTGGTAGCTGTTTTCCTCTTGCAGCTACCTTTATCTTATTCTGAGTAATATCCAGTGCCAACCCTAGGCCTAACGTGTATCAAGAATCCCCACTGCTTCTCCAGCTGTGGCCTCCTCTTCATCTCAGTTACAGCCCAGACATTTGTCTCTGTTATAGCCACAGGCCCACTTCAAGTCTATCTCCCAATTCTACTAATATCCTCTCCAACACATTAGAGTCTGTGGAGTATTGTTCGTTAGAATCCAGAAAGAAGCACAGTTTCTTATGATGATTAATATTGGAAAAGAAAAATGGTGCTCATGGTAGAAGCAACTGGAAAGGTTCAGGAGTTTACCCTGAGAGGTCCAGAGATCTCAGGAAGCCTTAGTCTTCCAGCTCACAGCCTTCCCCAGGATGGCCTGGACTCTGTTCTATGTGATGGAGTCTAACATTCCTGAAAATTTGCTGTCAACAAGAATATATGGAAACAATTCTAGCATCACATTCAAAATAGGCCTGGCCTGCACAACTGCAGAAATCTGGCATTCATGCAGCCGTATAGCAAATGACCAGAGATTGCTAAATCAAAGAGGGAACATGGACTCTCATGGCCCTCTGTGTTTAAAGCTAAAGCAATAAGATTTGGAGGACTGGGTTGATACATCCAAGAAGCTTCTAGGGGAGAAGGCCCAGAAACATCTGCCTACAGAATGACTTAAGGGCCTGGGATATGTCCTAAGAAGTCCGAACTATAACCCCTCAAGGCTCTTGGAAATATACCTAATAAAGAGTTAGGGAGCTAATGCTGAGAAGGAGGTAAAAAGTGACTTAGTGACTCACTCAGTGAATGATTTATTTTCATGATTTAAGGGAGAACCAGAGGAAATCATCCAGAAAACATCCAGAACATAACCTCTGTCAGAAAGACGCAGCATGTCAATCAGGGTATACATTCTTCATGGATAGCAACCCTCTCTATCTTCTCCCTTCATAAGAAGTCTCATACATGTGGAATCAAAAATGTGCTCTTTTACTGGGTCAATAACATCATCTCCATACCTCTTGGAGCTTTCCTTCCTTGATCTCAGGACTTGACAGGTGCTGGAAGCCTACTTGATACAATTTTGTGGGTGGCAGAGGTGAGGCCTAACTCTCAAGGTCCTTGAATCCAGAAAACTGTATCGGATGAGAAAAGCCCAAGCCTGGTCTCTTTCTTGGGGAAGAGCATACTGGACATGCTTGGTTTAGTGGCAGACTCCATAGCCATGATGTCTCAGCTTCTAATAGGAAAATGTCAAGCATTTCATGGAGAACAGTGATTACAAAAAAAAGTTTCATTTTTTTTTGGGGGGGGGGTGCAGGGATGGAGTCTCGTTCTGTCACCCAGGCTGGAGTGCAGTAGTGCAATCTTGGCTCACTGCAACCTCTGCTTCCTGGGTTCAAACAATTCTCCTGCCTCAGCCTCCTGAGTATCTGGGATTACAGACATGCCACCATGCCCAGCTAATTTTTGTAATTTTAGCAGAGACAGGGTTTTACCATGTTGGTCAGGCTGGTCTCGAACTCCTGACCTTCTGATCTGACCACCTCGGCCTCCCAAAGTGCTGGGATTACAGGCGTGAGCCACTGTGCCTGGCCACAAAAAAGTTCTTATCTACCCGTGATAATGTTTTACTTGAACTTTCCCCTATAGATGAAGAAGACAAGAAAGCCTTGAGATGGTCCCACTTTGATATCAAAGATTAATTTCCAGGGACCAACCCCTCATGCGCCACATCAAAGACAAAACCAGGCACAAAGAGACTGAACTAGAGAGCTGGATGACAGGGGATGCACACTGGGTCAGCAAGAACAAGCATCCTTTTACTTTCATGTCCAAAAAAAAAAAAAAAAAAGACAGTGCATTAATTTAGACCCTCCAAAAAGAAGAAGGCCTTAAGAGAAAATCTATTCAGGAAGCATATATTATAGAAAGGGATCCAAGGTTGGGGAACTTTACACACCAGAGGAAAGACAAGCAACTTGGCCAGGGACAGGAAGTCAAACAGATATTCATTCTGTTGAGCAAAATGTCCCCAGTTCCTTTCCTAAAAGGATTGGGCTCTTCAGAAAAGTAAAGTCAGATAAAGAGCACATCATTAACTAGGGTGAATTAACCCCAGGAAAAAATGAAAAAGTCAGTAAGCTCCCCGGAAACAAAATATGTCAATGTCCCTATCTGAGCAGAGTTCAGGCCTATTCCAACCAAACCGATCTGGGGACACTGAAGATATTGAAAGTCAAGATCAATGTCAGTCATGGACCTGATCCCACAACATGCACTGGGTCTAAGACGTGGACTTCATGCAGGGAAGATAGTCAACTCAAAGAGGTACTTTACAGATCACATAGCTAACTAAACATGCCTGTGATTACTGGGCTGCCTTCTTCCTTGTGCAAAGCAGAGAAATAAAGGCTAAACTTGCAGGATTCAAGCATGTTCTGAAGACCTGAATTTAATGAGGGGAATCATGTAGATTAGAAAAAAATTCTAGATATTATGAAATTATTTCAAAAAGTAGCCCTGGATACATCTGGTTTTGGCTATACTAATTTATGAGGGTTATCTCTACCTTGATTTGAACTTGAATCTCTACCACTCTCCAGTTTCATGGCTTTGGGAAAACTACTTAATCTAAATGATCCTTCATTACCTTTTCTATTATTTCTTGTCTCACCATTCTGTTTTAAAACACACATGCATTTATATTTATATATCGCATTAAGCCCAGTTCCTGCTCAAAAAGTGCTAGCTCCCATTTTTTTCCCGTTTGTTTTTTTCTTTGCCTTCAATTGAAGAAGGTGCTAGTTCATGTATTTCAGTAACAGGTGCATTGAGTTATAGACAAGCACGATCTATTTTCAGATTAAAAGCTGAATGAAAATGAGCAATGGTGTTTTCTCCAGAACAGTTGACTTAAAAAAACAGGAAGTAGAAAAAATTAATTGTTCTATTTTCACAATAGTTTCTATTAATGTGGAAAAATACAGAAAAATGAATGGTTATCTTGAATTAGTATTATAACAGTTGTGTCAAAAAGATATATTTTTAAACTTTGGCTTATTTTTTTTTTCTCATTCTGCCAAGCTAACTCTATGTACTAAGCACACTGTGGCGGCCCAATTTAAACCTGTGGTGAAGGGAAATCAATTTAGCTAAAAATACACTTTGGAGTTTTAAAGAATTATTCAAATATTACTGGCTCCTTGAATACATTGTCACATTTATATAAAATCTGAAATACAGACTCTTTTCCTCCTAGCACTAGAATCCCCTTCTCTTATCTCCTTGATAGAGCAATCTGCTTCTAGGGGACAAAGAATTTGCTAAAGTACTTGTAGTGAGAGGAAAGGCCCTAAAGGGGTTTGCTCAACTAATAATGAATTGTCACTGAACTGTCTGTTTAAGGGGGTGACTGTTTAACTACAGGACTTCAGGTTTGCTGAGCAGGGTGTGGCATGAGGGGGCAGAGCAGACTTGTTTGAAGCAATCAAAAGGTGTATTTGCTCTACAGGAAAAGAGGTGGCAAGGAAAATTATACACCATGAGAAAATGGGATTTATTTCAGATATGCAAAGCTAATTCAGTATTTGAAAATCTAATGTAACTATCAACAAGCTAAAGAAGATAAACTATATGATCATATTATTAGATACAGGAAGAGCATTTTATAAAATCTAACACCTAGTCATAGTAAATACTTTGAGCAGACTAGAAATATAGAAGACTTTCTAAACTTAAAGAACGTGCACAGAAACCCTACAGCAAACATCGTATTTAATGGCGAGAAATTACATCAGTAAAAAGATATGCCCATTTTAATCACTCAGACACAACATCTTATTGGAAGGACTAGCTAATGCAGTATAATGAAGAAAAGGAAACAAAGATATATATGTTTAAAAGAAAGGAGTAAAATTGTCTTTTTTCACAGATATCATGATTGTTAATGTATTTAGAAAATCAGAAAAAGTCAACCAAACATCTCCTGAAACTAAGCAAATATAGCAAGGTTCAAATACCAGTTTAATGAATAGAAGTTAACCAATTTCCTACATACCAGCAATTAGCAGCTGGAATTTAAAATTTGAAAATGTTAAAAATACTTTTTGCCATAAAAAATTTTAATATGCATATTGCTAAGGAAAAGGAGCTAGTGTGAAATGGCTCTACACTATGATTTCTCTTCAATAACGTTTTGGAAAAGGCAAATTATTGAAGTGGTTTCTGGAAACTTGGGGGATGGCAGAAGAGAGGGATGAACAGATAAACATGGGGGAGTTTTTAAGGTATTGAAACTATTTTATATGATATTGTAATTATTAATATATGACACTATATATTTGCCAAAAATAAGAAAGGTACACTGCAAAGAGACAGTCTTAATGTATGTTAATTAAAATATCTACCATTTAGGAGGTTGGAGTATTCCAGCATGAGATGTAGTATGCGATAAAAAAAGCTAACTCCATTACAAATATCTAAAACAACCTCATTGAAAGAATGATAAAAAGGTGCTGATCTAAGTAACTGGAAACCTATGGACCCTTTAAAACCAAAGTGAAAGAAACAGTACACAGCACTATACTTTAGTTGATGAAGTTATTTCCCATGGAGATACAAGTTAAAAATTCTGATATTTCATATATATAGTCATTTGTTGCTTAACAACAGACACACATTTTGAGAACTGCTTCATTAGGCAATTTCATCATTATGTAAACATCATAGAGTGCTTATGCCAGCCTAGACAGTATAGCCTACTACACACCTAGGCTATATGTTATAGCCTATTGCCCCTAGCCTACAAAGCTGGATAGCATGTTACTGTATTGAATTCTGTGGGAAACTGTAACATAATGGTAAGTGCTTGTGTATTTAAACACATCTAAACATAGAAAAGGTGCAATAAAAATATGGTATTCTAATCTTATGGGATCTACATTATATATATAGTGTATTGTTGGCTGAAACATCGTTATGCAATATGTGACTCTATACTGGACTTGAACAATTAAGAAAATGAATGGTAGATGATGGAGTCAGTTTTCTCATCATTGGAATGGGATTTTACAAACAATGGCAGGACACCAGAATAATCCATATGATAATAGACTGGAGTTGGAGACTGTGTGTGAACTCGTATTTAGTTTAATATAAATACAGATGTTTAGATATGGAAACACTTATGTGCGTATGTATGTGTTCTTATGCACACGTATGTATGTGTTCTTATGCACACCTATGTCCTTGCTCTGTCAGCTGAAGGGGCACATAAGTAAAAACAGTCCTGCAGAAATGAACACATCTAGCTCCTAGACCTTGATTTCTAATACCATTGTCTCATAAAAGGAGCCATTTAGAGAAATGGCTGGGACAGAAAGTATATAAAATGAGTCGGGGGCGTCTTGTAGTGCCAGAAAGTAAAAAGTACTCAAAACAAATAAAAATAAAAAGTCACTACCCACAGGAATGAGGGTATGTCAAGGGAAGCAGAAGGCAATCGAAAGAGCTCCTATTGCCAACACTATACCAATTTGAATAACAAAAGTAGAATGAGATTAGAACCATAGAGTTATTGTGTATGAGTCTATGCTGATATAAGCAAATGATTGGATAAATAAATCAATAAATGAAAGAAGAAACAACTCTCCAATGTAGAAGAATTTCACCTAACTTTTGCAGATATTCCTCTCTCAAGGAGGTGGTGCCCTACTGCCCACTCATAAAGTGTGGGCTGAAGAGTGTCCTTCTTTCAAAGAAGGAATGGGAAGTATGAAAAGTCGGGAAGAAAAAGGTAACTTCACAGTGGAGAAACCTGACAAGCCTTACTTGAGTCTGCTGATTGAGGTCAACATCAGCAGCGATAAGTCATGTTGACAGTATGAAAGGTTGATATAATGTGATGAAAACGGGACTTTACCACTATGGGTTTTGTGACGACAACTCATAACTCAAATCTAATCATAAGAAAACATCAGACAAACACCAACTGAGGGACATTCTACAAAATGCTTGACCAGTACTCCCCAAAACTGTCAAGATCATCAAAAACTAGGAAAGTCAAACTGTCACATCCAAAGGAGCCTATGGAGACATTTTGACAACTGTAATGGGGTATACTGGGTGAGATACTGGAATAAAAAGAGGAGAATAGGTGAAAACTACTTGCATATTTAAATTAATTATATAGAATAATAGAATAATATAAAAATGTTGGTTTTCTAATTGTCAAATATACTATTCTAGTGTAACTTGCTTTTTTTTTTTTTTTTTTAAGGAGTCTCAATCTGTCACCCAGGCTGGAGTGCAGTGGCACGATCTTGGCTTATTCTCCTGCCTCAGCCTCCCGAGTAGCTGGGACTACAGGTGCCCGCCACCACGCCTGGCTAATGTTTTTTGTTGTTGTTGTATTTTTAGTAGAGACGGGGTTTCACCAAGTTAGCCAGGATGGTCTCGATCTCCTGACCTCATGATCTGCCTGCCTTGGCCTCCCAAAGTGCTGGGATTACAGGCATGAGCCACCGCGCCCGGCCTTGTAAGCTTCTAATAAGAGGGGAAACTGTGTTCAGGGTATATAGGAACTATGTAATATCTTCTACTATCTTTACAGTTTTTCTATAAATGTAAAAATGCTATAGAAAATAAAGTCTGTCAAAAACAAACAAGCAAACAAACAAAAACAATTGTGTCCTAGGCGTCCTCATGCCATGCCTCCCAGTTAGCCTGTGTCCCAGACAGGACCATGCTGTGTCCAGAATGCCAGGTTGTTCAGATGGTGTGTGCCATTGCCCTGGCTGTGCCTTTTGCCCTTTGTCACTTCTAACCTGTCTGAAAGTCCTCCTCCATCTCTTTTAAAAGTGAAAATATATTTCAAAAAAAAAATTCAGTCATAAAAATAAAATACGTTAGACTGGCAAATTCTGTAAATAGTGGCGTCTGTTTTTACTGTGTTTTCACATGTGCTTGATGATAACATGTAGCTCTCCTTTTAAATTCCACTCATACCTCGCTATGAGTATGTTGAAAGCTTTAACATGGATATTATACCTATATTAACATCATACTTAAATGACTTTTAAAAAGTTCGTTTTTCTTTTCCAAATATATTTGTTTCTTCTAATACGAGTGTGATGTCATCCTTCTCTGCCATGCCTTGGGCCAAACTTTAGTATATTTCAGTAGCTAAATTAGTGTATTTGGGCTAAAAGGAACCAAGGAGTTAAACTCAGCTCTTATTGAGTGACTGCTTCAGCTTCTAAAGAAGACCTTGTTCATGGATGGAGGACACCACTACCTCCATGTTGACACCACTACCATCCTTGGCTTATTTTATTTGCACCTGCTCATATATCCTATTGCCATTTGTTTTATTTGTTTGTTTGTTTGTTTGTTTGTTTTTGAGACAGTCTCACTCTGTTTCCCAGGCTGACATGCAGTGCTGCAATCTCAGCTTACTGTAGCCTTTACCTCCTGGGTTCAGGTGATGCTCCTGCCTCAGCCACACAAGCAGTTGGGACTACAGGCACATGCTACCTCACCTGGCTTTTATTATTTTTTCTTGTGGGATCAGGGTCTCTCTATGTTACCCAGGCCACTCTTGAACTCCTGGGCTCAAGCAATCCTCCTGCCTCAACCTTCCAAAGTCCTGGGATTACTGAAATGTGAACCACCACACCCGGCCAGATATCCTGTTTTTAAAACACATAGTATTTTCATAATATTGTCATAAGGAAAAAATATGTACAATAGAAAGAAAATACTATAAAATCATTCAGGGTCTTTTGAAATTGACTTTTAAAAAGTCTACTGTAGGCCCAATTTCAGGTCCTGGCTCAAGCATTTATGCCATCCCCCAGTGTCCTGAACATCCCCCAGTGTCTGTGAACTCTGCTACTCTGGGGTGGATGTGAATACACTGCCCTAACAGGAAATGCCATTCTCTGACAGTCTTTCAGGGAGATAAGAGACTAGTAGCTTCCTCTAGCACACATGGGAAAATTGGAAGTCTGAGGGTGGCTAGGCCCTGAGCTCTGAAGATGGAGGAAATCTCTATCTCTGATAGAGTTGCAATCTGCACTATGGAAACAGCTGCAATCTGCACTATGACCCTTTGTTTTTCCCCAGTAAACATTTGGGGGATGGGCTCAGTGGCTCTTGCCTGTAATCCTAGCATTTTGGGAGGCCAAGGCGGGCTGATCACGGGGTCAAGAGATGGAGACCATCCTGTCCAACATGGTGAAAACTTGTTGGGTTTTCACCCAAAAATTATCTGGGCGTGATGGTGCATGCCTGTAGTCCCAACAACTCAGGAAGCTGAGGAAGGAGAATCACTTGAACTCGGGAAGTGGAGGTTGCAGTGAGCTGAGATCAAGTTACTGCACTCCAGCCTGATGACAGAGGGAGACTCTGTCTCAAAAAAAAAAAAAAAAAAAAAAAAAGTTGAGAAGTGAGCACTGCTACCCCAACATCTTAGCTTAGTCTTAATGAAGATGCAAAGAAGTCCATCTCTTTCTCTTCTTATACCTAAGCTATAGAGTATACCTGGGCAGGGAATTGCTGTGTGTCCACATGAGCAAGAATTTTGCACCTCTCTACCTGAAAGGAGATATACCACTCTCTTACTTGCCTTCCCTATCTCATCCCCAGAGAGGGTACTAACAGCTTGTGTTTGGAGATTTTTAGCTGTTGACAGCAGGATACTTGGGACCCTGAGTGCTGAATATAGTAAATCGGATTATTGTTTGTGTATCTGCTCTCCCCACCAAATAGTAGTGCATTAGTTTGTCCTCACACTGCTATAAAGAAATACTGGAGACTGGGTAATTTATAAAGGAAAGGGGTTTAATTGACTCACAGTCCCACATGGCTAGGGTGGCCTCAGGAACATAAAATCATAGCAGAAAGTAAAGGGGGAAAGGACCTATTTCACATGGGGATAGGAGAGAGAAGCGCAGCAAGTGAAATGCCAGATGCTTATAAAACCATCAGATCTCATGAGAACTCACTCACTATCACCAGAACAGCATGGGGAAAACTGACCCTATGATTCAATCACCTACCACCAGGTTCCTCCCTCAACACCTGGGGTTTACAATTTAATATGAGATTTGGGTGGGGACACAAAGCCTACCCATATCAAATAGGAAGCCAAGGAAAAGGGAGGGCTGAGGAAACATCAAAGAAGCTTGGAGTTTGAGAAGGATACACTATTCAGCAGCCTGTGCAAGAAATCTCTTCACATTGTTTCAAGCAATTATCAAAAAAGGCGTGGGGGGTGGGGGGTGTAAAAGTATGATTCTAATATAGGTATAATATCTATGTTACAGTTTTCAACATACTCATAGTGAGATGTGAGTAGAATTTAAAAGGGGAATTACATGTTGTCATCAAGCACAGCCGGAGGAAACACCAAGTCCACCTTGCCCAAGAGGGCAACGCCAGGTTGGGTAATATCCATGTGGATACTATCAGATATTATCAAAGATAAATCTCGTGTGTTCTTCCACAGAAAGGCCACCAATGTGCTCTAAAGTCATAAGCCCTGAGCAGTCATTAGAAGATGAGAACTAGGTTTGCTGTGTATGTATCGGGGAAAAGGTGCGAGCCTCATGATTAGGGATGCTGGGGACTTCCCATTCCTTCATACCAACTGGTTAATCTTTTGTTCTTCAACCATTTTTTTCTGTGGTCCTACCTATGTACAATAGAATAAAGGTCTTTTGAATTCAAGGATAATTTTTTCTGTCAGTATTTATTGACAGTAATTACTTTGCATTGCTGTGAATTATCTACAACTTTTACAGTGTTCTAAAACAGATGCCATGCAATCAAATTCTGAAAACTCTGAAAGGTGTGCTATAGACAAAATACAGTTTTCAGCACAAGCACAGCTACTTTTTCCTAAAATATGTTCAAATAGATTTCAGGTTGTGCTCCAGGCAAGCATATGAAATCATTTCACATACAGAGACATGAAAATTAAGCTCTGGCCAATGCCAGCTTTCCATACTTTCCAGGAGATCACCCAGCTTGCAGAGACTGCTGCATTTTTGAAAAATTAGCCAGTGTCCAGAAGACACAGAGCTGGGTAGATGTTGGGTTGCAGTGGGTGATATATGTTTGGGAAATATTGCTGTAGTAAGCAACGGGATGGTGGGGTAGCATAGAAACAGCAGAGATGCAGTTTAAGAATTATCAGTGTCTCTGGTATTAATCTATCTGGAACAAACATGAACTTGGAAACAAGAGCTCCCCATTGGCTTGGAACTTCATGGAAGGAAAGGCCTTCCGCATGGAGAGTCTCTGTGAGGTTGCTGACTTAATGACTTCACTGCAAGGCACAGGCAGCAGATACCTGTGCAACCACACAATTCCTAGTGAAAAATGAGACAGGGAGTGGGGAACAGGTTGACTTGGTGGTAGACTGCATAGGAACACAGGAAAAAGAAAGGGCAAAAAAGGAAAGATTAACCATTTGATATGAAGGAATGGGAAGACCCCAGTATTCTTAAACATGACACTCACATGGTTTTCCCTAATACGTACACAGCAAACCCAGGTCTCACCTTCTTATGACTGCTCAGGGCTTGTGGTTACAGACCACATTGGTGGCCTTTCTGTGGAAGAGCACATGGGATGTATCTTTGATAATATCTGCATGGATACTGTTCAACATGATGTTGCCCTGTTGGGCAAGGTAAACTTGGTGCTTCCTCCAGCTGTGTTTGATGAAAACATGTCAGACTCTGTCCTCTTCCTTCTAATACGTCTCTTTTTATAAAGTGAGGAAACAAAACTCTGACTTTCCAGTAGCCCTTTGTCAAATATCTAACATATTTTTGTATGTTAAAGATGTCCTAACATTTTAAATTTATTTTTACATTTAAAATCTGATGTTAAAGCAAAAATCAAAAATGGTCATGATATTTGAACACCTAAGATAGGATTATGGTCATGGTTGCCTGAAAAACAATTCTTAGCTCTTCTATATAAAATGAGAATAAAATATTTAAAAGTAAATATATAAGATAACATGATTGTAAATAATCTTGGTTCTTTCCTAAGTGAGAAACTTTTGTTTTCTTAAATAGTCAAGTACATGGTAAAATCAACATAAAGCACAGGAAATTATTCTAGTAAAAGACAGAATCTTTGCTATCTCAGTAGATTGCATGGGAGAGGCAAAGGGCATCCTTCAGATAGTAGACAAAGGCAATAAACAGTATATAAAGAAAAAAGCCCAAAGTTTCATGATGCAAGCCTGGAGATCGAAGCCAGGGCATGCATGCTCGCTATGTAGTTATCTGGGCCCAGAAAGTGACAATCTCTCCAAAATAACTGAAATCCCAGCCAGGAGCAATGGCTCAAGCCTATAATCCCAGCACTTTGGGAGGCCAAGGCAGGTGGATTACAAGGTCAGGAGTTCAAGACCAGCCTGGCCAAGATGGTGAAACCCCGTCTCTACTAAAAATACAAAAATTAGTCGGATGTGGTGGCGAGCACCTTCAATCCCAGCTACTGAGGAGGCTGAGGCAGAGAATTGCTTGAACCTCGGAGGCAGAGGTTGCAGTGAGCCGAGATCATGCCACTGCATTTCAGCCTGCATAACAGAGCGAGACTCCATCTCAAAAAAATTTTAAAAAAGTAAAAAAAAAACTGGAATCTGAAATCCAACGTCTAACACAGCAATTATGGCAGAAACAACAGAAAAATGTATTACTTACTTCTGTGGTCCACGGATCTCAGGAAGCCCTTAGTCCTTCAGCTCACAATCTTCCCCAGGTTAGCCTGACTCCCTAGTCCTACGTAATAGTTTCTAATATTCCCAAAGAATTTGCTGTCAGGGAGGAAATTTAAAAACAACTGCAGTTCCACTTTCAAAATTGGCTCACTGAACAACAGATAGGCCTGGTCTGCATGACTAAGGAGACTTTGGCACTGATGGCAGCCTCAGGGCAAATGTCCAGGGATGTTGGTATTCTAGAATCCATCAAGAGCCTTAGGTATTGTACAGAGCCCAAATTTGAGATATTCACATCTAGGGAGTAACTAACTACTTTCTTGTGTAGCTGCAAAACTCCCTTAATCATCAATTTACTTTTTTTTCAGAGGATATATCATTTTCTTTGATAATACATGCCTCTTGGTCAATACTCATTTTGTTAATGCTTTCATTTTTACTCACCCCAGCTTGGGATGTAGAGGATGAATATGCTGTTGCCATTGTAGTTAGTCTCAGGGTATCCATCAACAGCCAATAACAAAACAGTAATAGCCACCAAATGAGGCATTACCAGGGTGTGAAGTAAGGCCTGTGTCCAAAGCAGCGTGTCTAAAAAACCCAGGGGACATCATTGCTTTAGTTGTGATATCTATTTACCATTGGCTACAGTTTACATTATTGTCAATCACTGGTGTTTGCAGCTCAAAAAGTTATTAGTCTGTACACCTTAGTGAGTGGATTCTATGACTTTTATTCCCCCACAGATTCACTGAAAAGTTGCTGTCTTTTCAGTGTTCTTATATAACCCTCTGCGTAGAATCCTCATACAACGAATGAACTAACTACAATACCTAATCAGGTCAATCAGATGCTTGCCTTCTTTTTGTTTGTCGGATTTTATTTTATTTTATTATTTTTTTTAATGAAGTCTCGCTTCTGTCGCCCAGGCTGGAGTGCAGTGACGTGATCTCAGCTCACTGCAACCTCTGCCTCCCGGGTTTAAGCAGTTCTCTGCCTCAACTTCCTGATTAGCTGAGATTATAGGCACCTGCCACCACACCCAGCTAATTTTTTTTTTTTTTTTTTTTTTGTATTTTTAGTAGAGACAGGGTTTCACCATCTTGGCCAGGCTGGTCTTGAACTCCTAACCTCATGATTCTCCTGCTTTTGCCTCCCAAAGTGCTGTGATTACAGGCATGAGCAACCATGCCCTGGAATTTTTAAGGGTACCGATTCTTCTTTAGTAGATTCATAGTTTATCCTTGGGACATTATTTTACATAGTGTTCACATTTTTGCTTGGGTGATGATATGGTTTGGCTGTGTTCCCACTCAAATCTCATCTTGAATTGTAACTCCCACAATTAGCATGTGTCATGGGGAACCAGGTGACGTCACTGAATTATGCTTATGATAGTGAATCAGTTTCATGAGATGTGATGGTTTTAAAAATGGGACTTTCCCTGCACGAGCTCCTTTTTTTTGTTGTTTTTTTGTCTGCTGCCATCCACGTAAGATATGACTTGCTCTTATTTGCCTTCTGTCATGATTGTGAGGCCTCCCCAGCCATGTGGAAATGTAAGTCCATTAAACTTCTTTCTTTTGTAAATTGGCCTGTCTTTGGTATGTCTTTATCGGCAGTGTAAAAACAAACTAATACAGTAAATTGGTACTAGTAGAATGTAGTGTTGCTGAAAAAAATACCCCGAAATGTGGAAGTAACATAGGAACTGGGTAACAGGCAGAGATTGGAACAGTTTGGAGGGCTCAGAAAAAGATAGGAAAATGTGGGAAAGATGGAACTCCCTAGAGACTTGTCGAATGGCTTTGTCCAAAATGCTAAGAATGATGTGAACAATGAAATCCAGGCTGAGGTGGTCTCAGGTGAAGATAAGGAACTTGTTAAGAACCGGAGTAAAAGTGTCTTGTTTTGTTTTAGAAGACACTGGTGGCATTTTGCCCCCGCCCTAGAGATTTATGGCACTGTGAACATGGGAGAGAGGATTTAGGGTATCTGGCAGAATAAATTTTTAAGCAGCAAAGCATTCAAGAGGTGGCAGGTGCTATTAAAGGCATTCAGCTTTAAAAGAGAAACAGAGCATAAAAGTTTGGAAAATTTGTAACCTGACAATGCAGAAGAAGAAAAATCCTATTTTCTGAGGAGAAATTCAAGCTGGCTGCATAAATTTGCATAAGTAATGAGGAGCCAAATGTTAATCACCAAGACAATGAGGAAAATGCCTGCAGGGCCTGTCAGAAAACTTTGCAGCAGGCTTTCCCATCATAGGCCCAGAGGTTTAGGAGGAAAAAATTGTTTCATGGGGTGGGCCCAGGGTCCCTCTGCTACGTGCAGTCTAAGGACTTGGTGCCCTGCATCTCAGCAGCTCCAGCTGTGACTAAAAGGAGCCAAAGTAGCTTGAGCTGTTGCTTCAGAGGGTGGAAGCCCCAAGCGTTGGCAGCTTCCACATGGTGTTGAGCCTGTGGGTTCACAGAATTCAAGAACTGAGGTTTAGGAACCTCTGCCTAGATTTCAGAGGTTGTGTGAAAATGCATGGATACCCAGCCAGAAGTTTGTTGCAGGGGCAGAGTCCTCATGGAGAACCTCTGTTAGGGCAGTGCAGAAAGGAAATGTGGAGTTGGAGACCCCACACCGAGTCCCTACTGGGGTACCCCCTAGGGAGCTGTGAGGAGAGGTCCATCATCCTCCAGACCCTAGAATGGTTGATCCACTGACAGCTTGCACCGTGTACCTGGAAAAGCCACAGACACTCAGCACCAGCCTGTGAATGCAGCCAGGAGGGAGGTTGTACCCTGCAAAGCTACAGAGGCAGAGCTGCCCAAGACCATGGGAACTCACCTCTTGAAGCAGCATGACGTGGATGTGAGACATGGAGTCAAAAAAGATCATTTTGGAGCTTTAAGATTTGACTCTCCTGCTGGATTTTGGACCTCCATAGGACCTGTAGCCCCTTTGTTTTGGCCAATTTCTCTCATTTGGAAAAGCTGTATTTAACCAATGCCTGTACTCCCATTGTGTCTAGGAAGTAACTAAATTGCTTTTGATTCTTTTTTTTTTGACATAGAGTTTTGCTCTCAGGCTGGAGTGCAATGGCACAATTTCAGCTCACCACAATCTCTGCCTCCCAGGTTCAAGCAATTCTCCTGTCTCACCCTCCTTAGTAGCTGGGATTATAGGATGTACCACCATGCCTAGATAATTATGTATTTTTAGTAGACATGGGGTTTCTCCATGTTGATCAGGCTGATCTCAAACTCTTGACCTCAGGTGATCTGCCCATCTCGACCTCCCAAAGCGTTGGGATTACAGTCATGAACCACTATGCCCAGCCTTTGCTTTTGATTTTACTGGCTCATAGGTGGAAGGGACTTACCTTGTCTCAGATGATACGTTGGACTGTGGACTTTTGAGTTAATGCTGAAATGATTTAAAACTTTCAGGGACTGTTGGGAAAGCATAATTGGTTTTAAAATGTGAAGACATGAGATTTTGGAGGGGCCAGGGGAGAATGATATGGTTTGGCCTGTCCCCACTCAAATCTCATTTTGTACTGTAACTCCCACAATTACCACATGTTGTGGGAGGAACCGAGTGGAAGGTGATTTATATGGGTCCAGGTCTGTTCTGCACTGCTCTCGAGATAGTGAATGAGGCTTATGAGATCTGATGGTTTTAAAAATGGGAGTTTCCCTGCACATGCTCTTTTTTTTTTCTGCCACCATCCATGTAAGACGTAATTTGCTCCTCCTTGTTTGCCACCATGTTTGTGAGGCCTCCCCAACTACATGTAACTGTAAGTCCATTAAAGATCTTTCCTGTGTAAATTGCCTAGTCTTGGGTATGACTTTATCAGGAGCATAAAAATGGACTAATAAAGTGACTAGCCCCTCTAACTTCTCAGGGTTAATTCTCATCCTGGTTTCTCAGATATTGAGATATTTTCTTCTAAGTCAGCCTGTACTCTGTTTTTAGTCCCTCCAATAAGAATAATTTATCAATATAATGGTACCACGTCACCTCTGGTAGAATCTTCATCTGTTCCAGGTCTCTGCTTAATTGCTGGAGACAAATCATGGGGAAGTTTAGACAGCCTTTAGACAGTAAAGTAAAAATATATTGTGACATGGCCATGAAAATACAAATTGATTTTGATCATCTGGATGCAATGGGGTGCTTGAAAAACATTAGTAATGCCCACCCCTATGTACCAAGCACCTTCAGTCTATGCAATGGATTCTGTTATCTGGAACTGCAAGGGCAAAGGGAGCTACTGCAACATTGACCTGGAAATAGTCCACAGAGATGTGTCAAGTACTGTGGGACTTCTTCACTGGCCACATAATGCTATCACAAAGGGATAACAAGAAGTAGCTCTGCCTCTACTATCACCTTGAACAATGTCATGATTTCTTTCTACCCTTGCCCCACCAGTATATTATACTGCTTCATAGTAGTTACGTGATTAGGCAAAGTAAGGCTAATTGGCTCCAGTTACGTAATCTTCCTACCACTGTTCTAATCAGGGTATCTCACCTTGAGAACATTCCTTAGAATCAAGAGTGGATTACACACTCAACACATGTAATCTCACAATGTATTCAGCATTATCAATACTGTAGTGCACTGCTCCAAAAGGACCTACTCACAAGTCGATCAGTTGATTGTCCAATCTGAGAATTTTTGCAAATCCAGTTAAAATATTTTTTTGGACCCACTCATAGGTGCTTCCCAGCACCATAGGGCTGAAAAGGTTTGGCAAACTTGGTTGCCGTAAAATCCTCTGTACACCTTTACGAGTAAATAAGGTCTCCAGTGCCCTTTAGGCAACTTTATTCTCTATTCTTGTCTGTTTGTTCTTGAAGGGGGCAAAATAAGGATAGAGAAGTGGTATCCAAGGTGTTGAATCAACACAAGCCCAAACAGCACAAACCTCAGCAAAGGCACTGAGATCCTCCTTCCTTGCCTCCTGTTGGCCATACTAAATGTAAAGCTAGTGGGGGATTTCCTCTGCTACTCTCCAGATCTTCAAAGTTTTTGTCCCTTTAAAGGTTTGATAATGAGAGATAATATCTTCTGAGGGGAAACCACTAATCTCCTTGGGGACTTCCTGATATAATAGCCTGATCCACATGGTTCTAGTGTATGCATTTTAATTGATTTTATTTATCCCTCCTTACATTCTAGGTCTAAGGTCACTTTCCCTGACATTTGCCAAAACTTTCCCAAGCAGTTTGTTTCCTAGTAGAGCTTATCCGAGGTGCACATTATGACACTTATTTCCCAATAGGGTAGTGGTGCTGATTGAACAAATCAGTAAATCAGACCCAAGTGACTATTTCATTATCTGGGCGCTCATGATGTATTTATCAATCCAGAGTGGGGGTTAAAGAAGTTCTAAGGGAAGTTAGAATTTCTCCAACAGATTTCCTTGGGTGCTTATCAGAGGATGGAAACTCATTCTGGGTGTATTATTCTTTTTCACACTGCTATAAGGAGATACCCAAGACTGGGTAATTTATAAAGGAAAGAGGTTTAATTGACTCACAGTTTAGCATAGCTGAGGAGGCCTCAGAAAACTTACAATCATAGGGTAAGGCAAAGGGGAGGTAAGGCACCTTCTTCACAAGGTGGCAGGAAGTAGAAGATCCAAGCAAAGGGGAAGAGCCCCTTATAAAACCATCATATTGTGAGAACTCACTTACCATCATGAGAACAGCGTGATAGAAACCACTCCTATAATTCAATTACTTCCACCTGCTCTCTCCCTTGACATGTGGGGATTATGGGGATTGCAATTCAAGATGAGAGTTGGGTAGGGACACAGAGCCTAACCATATCATTCCACCCCTGGCCACTCCCAAATCATGTCCCTTTTACATTTTAAAACCAATCATGCCTTCCCAACAACCTCACAAAGTCTTAACTCATTCCATCATTAACCCAAAAGTTCAAATCCAAAGTCTCACCTGAGACAAGGCAAATCCCTTTTGCCTATGAGCTTGTAACATCAAAAGCAAGTTAGTTACTTCCTAGACACAATGGGGGTACAGGCATTTGGTAAATACACCCATTTGAAATGGAATGAATTGGCCAAAACAAATAGGTTACAGGCCTTATGCAAATCCGAAATCCAGTGGGGCTGTTAAATAGTAAAGCTCCAAAATGATCTCATTTGACACCATGTCTCACATCTAGGTCATGCTAATGCAAGAAGTGGACCCCCATGGTCTTGGGCAGCTCTGTCCCTGTGGTTTTGCAGGGCACAGTCCCCCTCCCGGCTGATTTTATGGGCTGTCATTGTCCACGGTTTTTCTAGGCACATGGTGCAAGCTGTTAGTGGATCTACCATTCTAGGGTCTGGAGGATGGTGGTCCTCTTCTCACAGCTCCACTAGGCAGTGCCCAGTGGAAAATCTGTGGGGACTGTGATCCCACATTTCCCTTCCACACTGCCCTAGCAGGGGTTCTCCATGAGGACTCCACCCCTGTAGTAAACTTCTGCCTGGACATCCAGGCATTTCTATACATCCTCTGAAATCTAGGAAGGGGTTCCCCAACCTGAATCCTTGACTTCTGTGTACCCATAACAGCCTGAGCTGTGCCTTGGCCCCTTTTACCCACAGCTGGGACACAGATAACCAAGTTTTAAGACTGCACAAAGCAGCAAGGCCCTGGGCCTGACCCACAAAATCATATTTTCCTGCTAGGCCTCCAGTCCTGTGATGGGAGGGGCTGCCATGAAGACCTCTGGCATGCCCCAGAGACATTTTCCTCATTTTCTTCATGATTAACATTCAACTCCTTGTTATTTATGCAAATTTCTGCAGCTGGATTGAGTTTCTCCTCACAAAAAATGGGTATTTATTTCTATCACATTGTCAGGCTGCAAATTTTCTAAACTTTTATGCTCTATTTCCCTTTTAAGCATAAGCTCTAATTCCAAAACATCTCTTTGTAAATGTGTAAACCTGAGTGGCTTTAAGAAAACCCAAGTCGCCTCTTGAATGCTTTGCTGATTAGAAATTTCTTCTGCCAGATACCCTAAATCATCTCTCTCAGATTCAAAGATCTTCATATCTCTAGGATAGGGGCAAAACATTGCCAGTCTCTTTGCATACCAAGTAACGTTTACTCCAATTCCCAACAAGCTCCTCATCTGCACCTGAGACCACCTCATGTGGACTTAATTCTCCATATCACTATCAGCATTTTGGTCAAAACCATTTAACAAGCCTCTAGGAAGTTACAAACATTCGCACATCTTTCTGTCTTGCCGAGACCAGCTCAGTCGGGGAGACCCTACTCCAACAGTGCTAGAGGAATTAAAGACACACACACACAGAAATATATAGAGGTGTGAAGTGGGAAATCAGGAGTCTCACAGCCTTTAGAGCTGAGAGCCTCAAACAGAGATTTACCCATGAATTTATTAACAGTAAGCCAGTCATTAGCATTGTTTCTATAGGTATTAGATTAACTAAAAGTATCCCTTAAGGGAAATGAAGGGATGGGCCAAAATAAAGGGATGGGTTGGGCTAGTTATCTGCAGCAGGAGCATGTCCTTAAGGCACAGATCGCTCATGCTATTTTTTGTGGTTTAAGAATGCCTTTAAGCAGTTTTCCGCCCTGGGTGGGCCAGGCATTCCTTGCCCTCATTCCGGTAAACTCACAACCTTCCAGCATGACCATTATGGCCATCATGAATATGTCACAGTGCTGCAGAGATTTTGTTTATGCCCAGTTTTAGGGCCAGTTTATGGCCAGATTTTGGGGGCCTGTTCCCAACATGTCTTCTTCTGAGTCCTTTGCCCTCTGCTTGCTACACGGTTCCAAAGACACTTCCACATTGTTGGGTAAATTTATAGCCACACCACACCCTCTGTGGCACAAATTTATTATATTAGTCTATTTTCATACTGCTATAAGAAAATACCCGAGACTGGGTCATTTGTAAAGAAAAGAGGTTTAGTTGACTCACAGTTCAACATGGCTAGGGAAGCCTCAGGAAACTTACAATCATGATGAAAGGCAAAGGGGAGGCAAGGCACCTTCTTCACAAGGCGGCAGGAAGGAGAAGTGCTGAGCAAAGGGGAAAGAGGCCCTTATAAAATTATCAGATCTCATGAGAACTCACTCATTAATACAAGAATAGCATGGCAGAAATCACCCTCATGATTCAGTTACCTCCACCTTGTCTCTCCATTCACACGTGGGGACTATGGGGATTGTGAGGATTACAATTCAAGATGAGGTTTGGCTCAGGACACAAGGCCTAACCATATCAATTGCAGTAAGTACTGCAATTGCTAACCCCTGGACAATTGCAGTAAGTCTTGGTCTGTCTTTACATGTTCTTCGTTGCCTATGGCATTGCATAAAGTGGCTGTGGCCAGACTGTCTTGGAGCACAGGGCCGATTATTAAGTGACTAAAATAATTCCATTTCTTTTTATCTAGCAACATTTGTGTAGTGCCCTAATCTGTGAATCAGATGAGTCACATTTTTATAATACCATAAGGCTTTTGCCCAAATTGATACCCAGTTTTGCTTGTTTGGGTTTATTGTAAGGGAAAACCTCAGTATTTTTATGGATAATTAATTACTGTTGATTATAGGAACCAGGACTGAGGAAAGTGGCCTCACTTTCCCAGTGGTGCCAAATGGTGAGTGACAACCACAGTATACTTTCTTGGTGTCGTAGGTTCTATCTCTAATTGTAACCACCAAGGTAATTCATCAATCATCTTAGACATCGTGGCCCAGAAACAGTTACCTCTATTGTTACTGAACACTTTAGCAACCAAATTTGCTTCCACTCACCAATGAGTTGTACTGTATCTGACTAGCCAGCCCACCAGACTCCTGTTGTCATTCTTCCAAAAAAGCGTTGCGATCTCAATAGCCCAAAGTTGGGAGCCAAATTTGTCAAGAAAGCTGAATGATTCAGTTGGTAAATAAAACATAAGCCCAGATAAAGTCATAGTTTTTCACTTACATTGTCAGCCAAACAAGGTCAACAATGATGGCAGTGCTCCACGTCCCTTGTTCCTTGCCCACAGGTTGACACTCAAACAAAAAGGGCAAAATGACATGCAAATGTTACGAGGCACTGTGTTCTGTGGAGCCAATTCCACACAGCAACTAAGCAGTTTTACAGTCTGCAGCTGTACCCTAAGAGGAAACAAGGCAGAAAACACTGCTCTGGGAACTAGAGAGGCAGATGAGGAACTGCCTGTGAAAGTCTCTCTCATGGTAAGGGAGTAGGTAAGACATTGCCTTGCAGCAGCTCCTCAAAGACTGACCTCCTTCCTGTTCTTGGAGGACCACAAGGTATTCTGATAAGGATTACATCACACGAGCCTTGATTGTGTGGCCTATGTGCTATAAGGTCACCAGGGCACCAGTATTTCCACCACTAAGAAAATTGGTTCAGGTTCTAGGGAAACCACTCCTGAAACCATTCCTGCCTCACATAAGTTTTCTTTGGAGGGTTCACAGCCCCATGGCCAGAATGTGTCCAGTGGCACCAAATGCTAAGCATAATCTAGCAACAGAATGTTTCAGTCTCAAGCTTCTGAGCAGAACAGTCATATTCCATGGGTTATTTCTAGGTATTATGATCATGAATATGTAGCATGTTAGATATTGATGTATTTTACCTAAACACAGAAAGGTAGTAGAGAAATTTGTTGAAAAGGATACTATAAAAGTTCCTTGTTTTATCTTCTTATTCTTATAAGAAGGAAAATATTTTCAGCCCTTTTAATTATAATGTGTTTTGAGAGAAAAAGAGAGAGGGAGACAGAGAAAGAGGGAGAGGGAAAGAGACTACTCTAATCATTTTGCTATCTGAAAACAGTCCCCTATCCTGATGTCACTCAAGGAGACACATCTTAAACCAAGTTTTTTTTTTTATCATGTTCTTCATTTGTTGGTCTTTTCACAAAGAAACTTTGCTGACAGGAATACCTTTTTTCCATCTAGAAATATCATTTATTTGAAGAGAAGTTCGGGAGTCCTCAAATAATTCAACAATTAATTAATGATGATCCAGCATTTGAGACAGATAGTATAACTGAATTAATTATTTATTCTCCTACAGCAAGATCATCTAAGCTGTAGCCCAGCATGATGCTAAATTGTGGCCTAGAATTAGTTATGAAAGTAATGCGGCAAATACAGCACTTAACATTAAGACTGACCACTCTTTATGATGTTCAATATACTAGGGGTTTCTCAAGGTGTAGTACACTGCTGCTGCTATGGAAAATGATAACAGGTGTTGTTTGTAATAATATTTTAAATGTTTACAAGCATATATTTATTTTATGGTTATTTTTACCATAATGATTTGAAGCTTTTTTCAAAATAGGTTAAAATATTAATTATGTAATGGTATAGCTACCTATAGAGATGTGGAGACACTCACAGGGGTATTAAGATGTGATTGGAATTTGGAATCACTAAGTTGGAAAGAAAAACCAATTTGATGTTGTGGGTTGCACCTATAGCCCCTATTATTCAGCTTTCCCTGTAAGTACAGCTTTTCCATTGATTTTGCAAATTCTTTCCCTAAAGGGGTGATGAACATTTCTCTGACCCTTGAGGTCATTTTGGTAATGTACCTTATTTGGCTAACAGAAGGTGAGAAGTGACAGTGTGCTGGTGCTGAATCCAGAACTCAACAGGCCTTGCATGTTTCCACTTGTTTCCTTTGCAACTTTGCATCAACATGAAAAGAACACATATTAGCTAGCTTGATGGTTCAAGGAGATTGAGAGACACATAGGAGAGAGTCACTTCAGCAGAGTCCATCCTAGCTCTGCCTAAACCCAAGCAAACTGCAAATGCATGAGAAATAATAAACGTACTTTAAGCCACTGAGTTTGGAGGTTGTTTGTTATGTATCAATAACATAGTATCAATTGATAGAGAATAAGAAGCAAACAATGTATGTCTGCTAGCCATTTTAATAAATCCCTAGTAAGCATCCAAATGGTTTCACATCTATTACTTACTCCAAGTCACCGTCACAATACTGCCATGAAAGTGAAATGGGAAAGATTCTTTATCTCCCTCACATGGCATGTGATGAGAGTGTGGCTTGCTTCTTTGGTGCCCTGCTGCTCATACCTCTAGGGGAGCATGCAGATGGGCAGGTTGTAAGGCTCTGACCCCACAGCAGTCTCTAGAGGTGAATGTTTACATCTCCTGAAACCCCAGTGGGCAGGGGATACAGTGTGCTGTTTTAGTTTTGCCATCTGTAGGTGGCTTGTGTTCATCAGCTCAATTAGATCCTCTGCTTTCTTGCAAGAGGACTTTCTGTACCCCAGGGTTCTTGCCTTGGTGTACTGGCAAAATTAGATCGCAAGTGGGCTTGGAGAATGAGTGTAGGGTTTTATTGAATGGTTGAAGTAGCTCTCAGTGATGAATGGGGAGCCAGAAGTGGGATGGATTGGGAAGGTGGACTTCCCCAGAATCAGGCCACCCAGTGGCCAAACTCTCCTCCAACCCCCACCTCCCACCGAATTCCACGTGGTCTCACCTTTGATAGCCTACTAGCGTCTGCTGGCGCCTGTCAGTATGCTCTTCTTCTTCTCTGCACCTCTCAACATCCAGCCACCTGTGTGTTCTTCTACTGGTGTGTTTCTCTCAAAGTCTAGAGGCGTGTGTGTGTACCCACTAGGGTCTCAGGTTTTTATAGGCACCGGATGGAGGGCATGGAGGGCCAAGGTGGCCTTGAAAAATGCAACATTTGGGCATGAAAACAGGAGTGTCTGTGCTCACCTAGGTCCGTGGGCACAGGCCCAAGGGTGGAGCCCTTGCCAGGGACCCTGCTTTTCTCTACCCATCACTTCCCTGCCCCCTCTCCTGTATCAAAGGTAGCAGATCCTACAGCACAACCATTCATTCTACAGATGAGGAGACTAAGTTTCTGCAAAATTCACTGAATTTCTTTTGTAACTCTCACAACTAGATTGTTGGTGATAAATTTTTAAAATACTAAATTAGAGTCCAATATTATTCCATTATTGCTGGGCATACATCACCAGAAAGTAAATAATTACATTTGATTTTTTTTTTATTTCTAGAAACTTGAGCTATTGCCAAAGATTCCACATAAAAAGAAGAGAGATGCCTCAGTACTGATTTGAAAACAGATAAAAAATATTTTTTCCTAGTCATAGCATTTAGGTTCTTCTCATTTACAAAAAAATTAACAATATATTACACAATAGCTGAAAATAATCTGTAGAAATACAGGATTATTTTGAAGACACCGTGTTAAATTTTTCAAAAAGTTCAGGACAACATGTATGGATTGATAACATTTATTTGAAAAATATTAGATATTTTGTGGGTTTATTTTTGTATCCATAAATATATTGCATGAATGTAAATATAAGTTGGAAGTTTTCACAAATTGAAGGATAGTTACCTCACAATGAAAAGAGAGGTACCGAATATTTCTGGGCAATGAGGAAAGTGGACTGTAACCTTATAAGCAAGTTGAAATTCTTACAAAGAGACTGTATCTATCTATTGTTTGCACAATAAAATATTAATACAAAGTGGAACTTTTTTTGGATGAGCAATGAATTATCTGAAGTCAAAAAAAAGACTTTATTTTTGCATCCAAACTAGCTTTATGCAACACTACACATTTTGCACCTTAAGGTGGATTGAAAACCACTTTTGCGAAAATAACAAACAGAAAAGTTCACAAGTTTCCCATATTGATGATCATGAATAAACAAGAATGCTCCCTTAAGTAGACAAAGTCTTTGCTTCCTCAGACACAGAGATAAGATATTAGGGATGTGTTTATTGTTCTTTCTGATGTGAATGCGCTAATACTTTCACACATAGTGACTTCAACAGTGGAGAAAATAAGCAAAGTTAATATCAATTATTAAAATAATTTGTGCATCACTTGTTTCCAGTGTTAAAGAAAGCCTGGATTAAGATTTCAATCTTAATTCACAGACACGGTTGTGGATACGTGGAACAAATCAGCAGCATCATTCTTTGTTCTTCGCCCTGTACATTTCCTTGAGTATTCCTGGACAAGAGCAGAAAACAGAAAATCAGACAGACTTCATGAAATAGCTGGGTGAGTGTCTCAGGCAGCTTGGAAATAGCTGCTACAAGTATTTTCTTCATTGCTGCTCTTGTTTTGAGCCTTCTTTTTTTTTCTATTTGACTCCTCACTTTTACTATACTGGTCTCTCAACATATTTAATAAATAATGAAAGTTACATCGAGAGTAGAAAAGAGCCTAAACTAACCAATGAAATCAGAAAATGAAAAAACAAGGACAATAAAACCAATGAGTTCAGAAGGTGGCTCAGTGGAGACTACATTTTCTTTTTCTCCTTTAGTTACTTGTATAACTTATTGCTGTTATTCTCCACTTTTCTGATTTCTCGAATAGACTATGTTCCTTACATTGCCATAGGCATTTTTTCCATAAATTTCAAGATCTTTTCTAATATCTTTATTTTCATCATACCTGCGTCTAAATTTTTCTCATAAAGGAGCATAATTTGTCATGATTCTGTGAAGCTATTATCCCCATTTGACAGCTGACGAAGTCCATATCGGATTTTCCCATGGCCACAGAGGAGACTTATTCTGTAATACCCTTAGTGCATTTTCCCCTCAATAGCCAAAATGATTTTTAAAAAATATGTGTCAGAACATATGAGCTTTCTTTTTAAAATATTCCAATAGCGTTCTGCATATTTAACATAAAATCCAAACACTTTCCACACATTTAAGGCCGTATTAGGATCTCGTCTTGGAAACTCCTTCAATCTCATCTCTTACTCCTGTCCCCATTGTACATTATACTTTGGCTACTGTGTCTTCTTTCAATTGATAAAAAAAGAAAAGTCTATTTTTACCCCCAACTCTTGCCCTTATCTTTTCTCTGCATGGAATGCTGTCCTCAGATTTCCATAGAACTACTTCTTCTCATCATGTAAGTCTCAGACCAAATATTTCCTCTTCCAGGATTTCTTCTAGATTGCCTCATCCAATGTCAACAGATTCCCTAGAAATATGTGGATCAAGAGTAGGAAAGAGCTCAGTTCTTGCCATATTAGCAATCAGAATATGGATTTTTCCAAGAAGGTAAGAAAATTCGAAGCTATGGAAATAATAATAAGGAAATTCATTTCAAATTGGGTAACATTTCATCTGAGTATCAAAATAGTGTGCATGAAATGGAGTAGAGGAAGAATAAAACATGTACAAAACATAGTCAAAAGTAGAAAAGGTTTGACTTAATAAAGGAGATTTTACAAAAGTGAGAATAGACAGGTTGAGAATTAAAGGGTAACTGAAGAAAGACATCGAATGCTGGGCATAAGACATGAGATGGTTTGATTTGCTAAGCAGCCAGGCTTTTGAGCACAGTGTGTTACTCAATGCTTTTGAGAAAAAAAAAAGAGGAATTCAGTGAAAATCCTTTTTTGAAGAGCGTTTTGTCTGCTATTTGTCAAATGAGATAACAGTTGCTCTAATTACGGAAAATATATGACAGAAATAGTAAATATACACTGTGCTTATCAAAGCAATAAACCTACAGCTCAGTAAATTTAATTTGACTATTCTAAAGTGCTACATGCTGTGACTGAGTGCTTTGGTGAGCATACTTAATATCAATAAGGGAGTTTTCAAATTAACAATTTCTATTTCAGCATGTTTCCTTAAAATTAATGTAACATTATGGGGTATCTTGGGAAGTTAGTTAAATTTAAATGAAGACATTTCCTTTTAGGAAAACCTTAACTGTTTTAATTGATGTTCATGCTTCTATATATATATATATATATATAACTTTGGAATGCAAATTTAGTATGCAGTCAGATCTGTTTCTAATTTCAGATTTTCCATTTACTAGTAGGTTAACATTGAATAAAATACATTAAATTATTTGTATATGTACAAGAAAATAGGGGTTCATATAAGTCATCTTGTGATAAGTTTCTCAAAATCATATTTTCTATATTATGAGGTATCACTAAAATATAGAACAGGTGAAGCACACAAAAAGAAAATGCACTATCTGAAGATCATGTAACGATGATACAGTTAGTGATACCTACTCTATACTAGGCACTTTGCTAAACAGTGAGATAAAGTTATGATCAAGTGTATTTCCAGCCCTCAAGAAAATTATTATCTTACAATCAAAATATTTGCTGTAGCTCAGCTAGAAACTATCTTCTGCACAGCTATGAATTTACTATTCATTCTCTGGTTGTTTAACGCTATTTTATAAATCCTGGAATTAATCTGATGTAAAGCAATCTCATGATGGTAACACAGACCAGAACTATACTTCTGGAGAGTCAAGCACTTTCATTTTATTCTAGATTAATTACGCTGTTATATAAACAATGTATTTGACATGACTAAGAATATTTAGAATAAATGGCATGACTCTACTTTGAAATTTTTCACCCTTTAAATGGTGCTACAAAAATATAAAGGTCAAGTTGACATAAAGACATAGTAATTGATAAACTTAATTTCTTTTGCATTGCATATCCCTTTACTAAAAACATAAAAAAGTCTTAAGTACTTACTAAAGTGTTCACAGCATGCTCTGTGTCCTGGTAATTTTTCAAATAATAATAACAAAAGGTCTACAATAATAGATTTATAAGATGCATGCAATTATAATTTATTGTTATTATAAGGTTTTGATAATAGTAAAAAATCTATTATTTTCTTATTGTGTGCAAGGTACTCTACTTTGTATTTTATATGGATTTTCTCATTGATTCTACATAGAAACCTTATGAAGTTAAATTTTGTAATAAATACTTTTAGGATTCCTTGCACAGCTCGTGCTCCCATATTTGAAACTGCCATTTGCCAGATGAAGATATGAGGCTAGGTGCTGTATTTAATATCTATTTGATCCCTGTGGTCACAATTGAGCAAAGAAGAGATTCTAAGTGTTTCAAACTGGACATGAGAAGAACAGGAAAATTAAGTGATGATAAGAGCTTAAACAAAAACACAGTGAACAGAATAGGCCAGAATATGTTCCTTGTTCAGAATAATGCCAAGAATAAATTGCACTTTTAGAGGTACAAAGAAGACATGAAAACAAAAAAACAAACAAAAAAAAAAAAAAAGAAAGAAAGAAAAAAGAAAACAAAGAAAAGAAAATCTCATCCTCAAGTAAAATATGGAGAATTTAAAGGATGCAAAGAAGGATTCAGAGGCAGAAATTTCAGTCACTATATGTGCTGGCTGGATTTCATTTTTGTTCTGTCATTAAAATTGCTTATTGCACACTTCAGAAAAACCCCTTATTCATTTGCATTGCATTGCTTTATTAATACAGTGCTTTGTACTGAATGAGCCCTGAGTAAGAATGAAGATACTAGTTGTCCAACATTCTTGCCAAAATTTTATATTGTAGTATTTCTATTAGCTATTCCAACATTTGTGGAATTATATCTTTTTGTAGCTTTAATTTTTATTCTCATAATGACTAATTATTTTTAGTACTTTTTTTGATCATTCATTTATCTTTCTTTATATTTATCTTAGACATAAATGTAAATGTCAAAGTAAAGATTTTGAGTGAAAATTTGAGCAAATATCTTCATAATCTTGGAGTACACATGTATTTCTTAGATTTCTTAGACCAAAATGTACTAACTATACAAGAAAAAATGACAAATCATATTCATCAAAATTAAAAACATCTGCTCATCAAAGACATTAGTAAGAAAATAAGTTAACAAGCCACACTCTGAGAAAAAAAACTATTTGTAATACATATGTTTGGCAAAAGTTCAAATTTATAATATACAGAAAACTTATATAACAAACTTCTATAGGCAAGCAAACCAATTAAAAATGGATAAAAGACTTGGATACATCTAAAGAAAGATAAATTAATAATCAATAAGCATGTAAAAGTACTCAAAATTATTAGTCATTAGGGAATTATAAATTAAAGCTACAAAAAGTTATAATTCCACAAATGCTGGAATAGCTAATAGAAATACTACAGTATAAAATTTTGTCAAGAAGGTAGGACAACTAGTATCCTCATTCTTACTCAGGGGTCATTCAGTACAAAGTACTATACTAATATAATAACACAGTGCAAGTGAATAAAGGACTTTTTCAAAGTGTGCAATAATCAATTTTACTAACAGAACAAAAATGGAATAGAGCCAGCACACATAGTGACTGAAATTTCTGCCTCTGAACCTTTCTATGCATCCTTTAACTTCTCCATATTTTACTTGAGGATCACTTTTTTTTGTTTTTTTTTAGCTTTTATATCTTCTTCATATATGTACAGCGAAAGGGGATGAGATTATTTTTTCCATTCAAATAACCAGTTTTTCCAGCTATTTTTATTAAAACTTATTTGTACTTTGTGTTTCAATTTGATAATTCCTATAGAATTGCCTTCAAGTTCACTGACCCTTTCCTTTTTAGTTTCTAGCATGCTGCTAAATCTGTCAATTGAATTTATTTGGTTTATTTTTATAGTTTTTATACCTGTGATGAAATATCCCATTTATTATTAAATGTTACCTTTTTTCAACAAATCCATCCATAAACTTTTCAAATCTAGGCTATCTCTGTATCTGTGTGAATTTTCTGTTTCCTCTCTTTTTTGTGTGTAATGGAGTCTCACCGTGTCGCACAGGCTGGAGTGCAATGTCGCAATCTCAGCTCACTGCAACCTCTGCGTCCTAGGTTCAAGTAATTCTCCTGCCTCAGCCTCTCAAATAGCTGGGACTACAGTCACATGCCACTACGCCCAGCTAATTTTTTTTGTACTTTTAGTACAGACACGGTTTCACCGTGTTGGCCAGGCTGTCTCCAATTCCTGACCTCAGGTGATCCACCCGCCCCGGCCTCCCAAAGTGTTGGGATTACAGGCGTGAGACACAGCGCCCAGACTGTTTCCTCTCTTGACTATGGACTACACTTTCTTGTTTCGGCATGTTTAGTAATTTTTACCGTACATCAGATATTGAATATAAAAGTATCTAGTACATTAGCGAAACAATATTTAGCCTAGAAAATGGAACATCCTTATTTCTGTAAGGTCTCTACTGCTGGGATGAGTATAGCCATATTTTACCTGGGCCTGGACTTCGTTGTAGCTTTATTCCTTTGGTTCACCATTGGCTTACACTATTTGGTGAAAAGAACAACGACATTTCCTTCATCCAAACTTTGGACTTGAACATCAACAAAATGTCAAAAATTTTCATGTGCCTTTCCGGATGCCAGCTTTCAAGCCGTGGGAAGTCACTTTCTAATTTAAGCTTGGCACCAGGCCTTTGGGCCACTGAGAAATCCCCTCTGATGTCTAGGTTAATCCTTGGGAAGTTTTCCGGGAATCTTCCTCCCTCAGCTGTTCCACATTCGACCCTTTGAAGCAGAGCTGCAATGCTTTCAGTGAACACCAGGGGTGCCCGAGAAGAATTTCTCTTTCTCGGAGTTGCTACCTCACTCAGCCTTTGGAAGATTTCCGCAATACACACAGAGACTGTGGATGAAGAGTAACTTAGAGGGATTTATCTCAGCTTTCCTGTCCACCTCACCATCGCTGACAGCGGTTACCTGCATTTGACAATGACCCATTGTGTCTCCGGTAGTTGTTCTCTGGCTCTCCTGCCCTGCTCAACTAAAGTAAGCAAGGTGCTGTGGGGACAGCACCTCAGGGATGGGATTCCGCTTAATTATCTTGTTCTATCTCAGCTTTTGATTAAGGAAAGATTAGTAGAAAAAAATTAGTAGAAGAATGCAACTGAATTTGTGACTGGGGTTCCTCAGTATTCTAATCCATCAAACCAGCCCACAAATGTCCATTAAAACTGTATTAAATGTTCAGCTGGTTTCTCCATCTGCCTTTCTCAGGAAGATTCTTATCCTCCTCTCTCTTCACCAGAAATCAAAGCAGCTGGGAGGTTCTTCTGCCTTCGAAAGGGTCCATCACTTTCTGAAGTGGAGTTCATACATTTTTGATGTTGTTTTGTTTTCATCTTCAGCTCTCTGATGTTTTGTTTTATTTGCTTTCTTTGTTTGTTTTAATGTTGACTTTGTAGCTTCTTTAGCTTGCTCTTTTTATTAAAGTGGAGCCCACAGTCTCTTGCAGCTTTGTACATCCCAGTGAAAAGTAGATATTTACTATTAAGCTTGTATTTTTATTGTTATTTTTACACCTCCGAGTCATACCTCCAAGACAAGCTACTTTATTCTAAAGAAAGTCATGTATTTTCTGACATAAAGTCTCATTTTTAAGTAGTTAATTATACATTTTTAAATATACTTCTTAACTGCTCATATTTGTCTCTAATTTTCTCTTCTGTAAAATTGCTACAAGTATTTCCAAGTGAATAAAACTCTGTTAGTATTAATAAAAAACAATTTTACTTTATGTGAGTAGTGAGGCCTCATGTTTGTAATTCCCAAGCTACAATATTTCCAAGGAGTTTTTAGAAAGAGTTAATAGAACATGCTGTTAATGATAAACCATTTCTAATTTTTCCAAAGAAAAAAAGAAATATCAAGAAAGTCTCAAAATCCATACTTTCATTTTTCATTTCTTTTTCAGTCAAAAATATCTCAAGTCTTAAGGTGAATGAAGATTTTTGGACAGAGTTTTTGTATTTCTTGGCATCCATAAATAGTTCTTGACAAAAGTGTTTAAATTCATATGTTTTCAAATAAAAAGAATAAGGTAATTTCGGGTACCTCCACTGATTGATATAGGGAACTACCAAGTTGTTCATGTCTATCATTTATGATTTATTTCTGAAACACCCACCAAAGTGTCATTTTTCCTTATGCTGTATTATGTATGACAGGATGTTTCATTAATTATGTCAACTAAAATACAATATAAAATAACCCAACATCAAAGATGTAATAAAACTTAAAAATGTGCAACTAATGCATTCATTTCAAAGGGAATTAATAATTAAATCAATAAGATTAGTTATATGCTAATTTGTATTTTTGAAGTTAGTCATGTTCCTCAGCAGCACCTTTCTTTTGTCACATTCAAATTGTAGGGACAGCAAAGAGCCATTTGATTTCTTATTTTTTTCCTTCTTCAAAGTGGACTTTAGGGAGTATGTCATTTTTTTTTCATGAGCGTGTAATGATACAATGTGACATGCTGTGAGGAACCAATGCCTACTGCTATTCAAATCAGAGCAGCATATTGAAGAATCTGAGGCTCAGAAATCTTCTATTATATTTTCTTTCCAGTGATTTTCTTTATAGAATTCATCAATAGATGCATATAATATTCATTCTGTAGGTGATATCCAAAATCGTGACTCTTAGTGACTTTATCTGTTAAGTTATTTATGCCTCTGTGGTGAAAAAAATGACAATGATAGTAGCAGCTATATTTTAGTGAACACTTGTAATGTGTCAGACACTATGCTATAAACATTATATATACATATCGTCATTTAGTCTTTATAACAATCTTATAAAGTAGGCTTTATTGTTCTCATCTTATGGATGAAGACAGACAGTTTAAGTGACTGGACCAAGATTATACAATTATTAAGTACCCGAGTGAGAATTCAAATCTAGCACTATCTGATTTTCTCCCTGTATGAAGACAGAATATAAGCCAAGCCCTGCCCTGCATTGTAGGCATCAGCATGAGAAACACAGCCTGAATCTGGATCTTTACTACTAAAATAATACTGGGTACAAACCATCCAAACTGATCAATAAATAGATGTAATATGTTTAAAAACTTATTTTTCAGCAGAAAGGAAAAGTGAACCCTAAAGGAAGTTTGCTAATTGCTCTTTCCTGGTGCTGGCATTAGGCAATGTTAACCAAAACAGGTATTAACTATAAGAAAGTTTATGCATTGTAAATATTATACAATGTTTCACCAGTAAATATTTCATGGATAAAAACTCATGCAATTATAATTTTTCTCAGCTGTCAAAGAAGCAATTCTAATCAACTGTGGGGTTTCAAACTGTAAGTACAAGTGCGTTTTTCCCTTTTGTCTCCTTCTATATATGTGAACACCACTGATTAAGAATACATTTTAATGCACAAATGGTCAAAATTTAAAGGTAACAAAACATAGCCCTGAAAGTGTTCAATCATTCCTTCCTTTCTGGGTTTTGAACATGTATGTTTTTGGCCTATGCAAATGACAGTTACAGAAATCATCAGACTCGTGGTTTTTTTTTTGTTTTTTGTTTTGTTTAAGGGCCATTTTCAAGGGACTCAAATGGCTTAATGTAGTCTTGTTTCCCCCAATATTGTGGTAATAAATTATAAACCATAAAGCTGGATGCACCAAATTCTGAAAACTATTTCCCCGTTTATAGCAGGATGATAATTAAACTTTCTAACATGTTAGTCAACACACGATGAACCACATTAACTCAGCTACAGGTAACTCAGCATGTGTCATCATGGCGCATACTGTGTGCATCCTGAATGCATCGTACAGTACAATCTATCGAATTATACTTATGACTTTGTTTTGTTTTGTTTGTTTAATTTAAGTTTTCTAAACAGGACAAGGAGTGTCAAGGACTATGACTGACACATGTCTAGAGAGATCAGACTATTTTTCTCTTGAATGGAACAGGTGTTCAGCCTAAAACCCCAGATAATTTTTATAATATTAACATAAACAAGATAAAGGGATTCTTCAGGACATTTATAGGTAACTATTTTGGAAAAGTTACTGCTTTTTCAGAAATCTTTTAAATGGATGATGTTCCTTTCTAGAATGCTGAGAAAGGAAGCACCACCAACCGCAAATCAACAAAGTTGGGTTGTAAAACCCAAATTTGTCTGTAAAATCTGTAGTTCTCTCCCTTTTTTCATTTCAGATTTTAGTTATGTTAATCTTTTCTCTCTCTCTCTCTTTTTAAAGTTTTTAAGTCAACGTAGCTAAAAGTCTGTCAATTTTGTTTAGTCACTCAAAGAACTGACTCTTGGTTTCATTGATTTTCTCTGTGTTTGGTCTATTCTCTCTTTTGTTTATCTCTGCTCTTATCCTTATTTCTGTCTTTCTACTGCCTCTGGGTGCAGTTTGTTCTTTTCTAGTTCCTTAAGCTGTAAACATTTTGTAGTTTTTAAAGTAGATATGAAATATTTCCTTTTTTAATGTAAGAGTTTATAACTATAAATTTCCCACCTAGCACTGCTTTTGCTGCATCTCATAAATTTTAGAAAATGGTATTTTCATTTTCATTTGTCTCAAGATATCTTCTAATTTCCCTTGTGATCTCTTCTTTGACCCAATGGTTAAGAGTGTGTTTTTTAATTTTCATATATTTGTGGGTTTTTAAATTTTTTTCTCTGTTATTGATCTCTAGTTTCATTCCTTTGCAAATGGAAAAGATACTTTGTGTAATTTTCAATCTTTTAAAATCTATCAAGACTTATTTTATGACCTAACATGTGATCTCTCCTGAAGAATGTTTCATGTGCAATCGAGAAAAATGACACCCTGCTGTCACTGGCTGGGGTGTTCCATTTATGCCTGTTAGGTCCGTTTGGTTGGAAGTGTTGTTTAAGTTCTTTGCTTCTTTGTTGATTTTCCATAGGTTGTTCTATTCTTTATTGAAAGTGGATTATTGAAGGCTCTTTCCATTATTATAGATTGTGTGGTAATGTTTATGGTATCCAACTTCTCTTAAGAATTTGTGATGAAACCACGTTCTCACTCATAAGTGGGAGCTAAACAATGAGAATACATGGACACAGGAAGGGGAACATCTCACACCAGGGTCTGTCGGGGAGTTGGGGGAAAGGGGAGGGAGAGCGTTAGGACAAATACCTAATGCATGAAGGGCTTAAAACCTAGATGATAGGTTGATAGGTGCACCGAACCACCATGGCACATATATACCTATGTAACAAACCTGCACATTCTGCACATGTATCCCAGAACTTAAAGTAAAATAAAAATAAAAATAAATAATTTGTGGTGAAAATTGGAAAAGAGTACATAGAAGGGGCAGAGAAATAAAGTGATAACATTATGGGTTTATATTATAAATTTTCTTGAAGTTCATATTTATTTTTCTTTTCTACAGCCTCAACATCTACACAAACAGGCTGGGAACATCCTTCCCCACTGTGATAATGATGGCTCCTGCCACAAGTTTCCCTTCCTGCCCTTCCCTGGTTATGACCTAGTAATATTCAAAAACCCCAGTGAATCTCATGCCTTTTCGTATGTCCTCCACACTGATCCCTAATAATGGCAGTTGCCCACAAGTTCTCTATCTCTTTAGGCTCTCTACTTGCTTAGTTGAGCCAACTCCATAGGTGTTCCTCTCATGGCTTTTTCTTGGTGTGCAGTGACTCTGTCTCTCTAGGACCTGTGGTTATATAATAAACTTCGTTTTTCTGACTCTCTTCTTTGTTTACTCTTAACGGCCCCACTTGACTGACCATTAATTAAAAAATCACAAAACAAATTTCTACAACTCGAATTGATCATAAACTTAACCAAACCTCTAGTTGTACCAGGAGAAACTGATGCATATTAGAATTGAAAATGTAGCTTAAAGTAACATAATGACTTATAACAGAACTGGGTCTAAAATAGGGATAATTTTGTTTCACCTTTCATATGAATTTTGTTGTATGTGTGATAATTTCCCAGAATTATGAATTAAGAAATAATCAGCAGTCTCACCTGTGTTCAGTGGGAAGGAGAACTGTAGGGGATTACTTGGTGTCTGTCAACGGCATTTTAAAGAATGAGCAAACCCACTCTCTGATGTATTTCCCTGTGCTTGTGATCCCTGGTCTAGAATAGAAAGCTCTTGTGATTCAGAAATCCATGTTTTCTACTAAGCAAGTGACTCTAAAATACGGTACATGTTTCATTAGTTCTATGTGAGTTTATTTTTAGACAGAATTTTTTAAATGTGCTTTAATAAATATTTTACTTTAAGAAGTATTAAGAAAATGTGTATATTTATGAGCACAGTGAATGAAGTTTTTCTGGAAAAAAATATGTGCATAGTGAGTTTAAGAAAAATATTTGATAAAATTTGACGACATTGAGAAGTAGTATTATATAATATTTAAGATCCTAAACTCTAGCAAGAATCCAGTATAAATTCTGACTCTACCACTTAAACAAGTTTCTTAACTTCTTAACTCCACTATATTGACCAGATAAGCATGATATTTATCCACAGGATTATTGGAGGATTAAATTTGTTAACATAAATAAATGCTCAAACCAGTGACTAGAATATTGTAAGCACCGCATTATAAGCCAACTAGTGTTGACTGGTTGCAATACTGATGACCCATACAAAAAAAAAAGTGAAGGTTGTACAGAAACAAATGAAGTTTAGGAGAACTAATGTGTTTTCCTCCAGGTCTTTTGACATTGCTGATTAATGGGTCCTTAAGAACTTTAGCCCTGGGACTAGCTAAAAGTCAAAAAAGAAATAATCAACCCCCCCTGTTTTTGTGATGTATCAGGCATTTTAATTATGTGTTCTATAATGAAACAAACTTTCTACATATTCATCATTGTGTCAGGCTCTAAGGAGAGACTAGTGATATGTGATTCTTTACCTTGTAGAGCTCTAGAGTGTGATGATTTCCAGGGAATTTATTTATTTATTTATTTATTTTTGAGACGGAGTCTCGCTCTGTCACCCAGGCTGGAGTGCAGTGGCCAGATCTCAGCTCACTGCAAGCTCTGCCTCCCGGGTTCATGCCATTCTCCTGCCTCAGCCTCCTGAATAGCTGGGACTACAGGCCGGCTAAGTTTTTGTGTTTTTTAGTAGAGACGGGGTTTCACCGGGTTAGCCAGGATGATCTCGATCTCCTGACCTCGTGATCCGCCCGTCTCGGCCTCCCAAAGTGCTGGGATTACAGGCTTGAGCCACTGCGCTTGGCCTCCAGGGAGTTTATTAAATTAACTCTCCTGAAGTAATAAGTAATACAAAATCCCTGCAAATCATGCACTGTTATATTTTCAAGAAACACGAGGGCAACTTCAAATCCAGTAATTGCTGATCTTAAAGCTTTTTCAAAAGACAAATGTAATGGCAAAAAAGATTTACCTAGCATATAATTGACATGCATCTGTCACTTGAAAAGATAATTTCTAATAAAATAAAACCAGCATTTATATTTGCTATCATCTTCAAGTTATATAAGTCACACTGGTTAACCATTTTTTCTGTCTACAATTTCTTTGCCACATCTCCTATTGCATCATCTTTTAATCTCTGTTTATTGCAAAAGTTAGTCTCAACCAGAAGGTATACCTCTAAAATAAATTTAGCTTCTATTGCTGGTTCTTCTTAGTTCTCTATTTTTTCAGCATATACACAAATGCTGTTCTACTTCAGCAATAATTTCTAGTTCCTTAACTCTTTCTGGACAACCAACTGAAGATTACTAAGACATTTTCTAACCAGCTGTATCTAGGACCGACTCAGACATCATGAATATTTAGAAAGTTTGGGCTCGTTTACTTCAAAGGTGATTGCAGTGTTCTGTCTTATAACCTGTTTAACTGCTTTCAGAAACAAGTTTAACACAACCTCTTCTGCAGATTTACCAGCTGAACAGTGTCAGCTTAAGGCCTTGCAGAAACCCTTTCTTGCTGTCACTCATTTCCCATCCTATGAAATAACTCCAATTGCACTAGAACGTCACCCAGATGGACGGCTTCTTCCATACTCTGGATTATGGAAAAAAGAGATGTTTCTGCTCAGGTGAGTGAAGGCACATTAAGATTAATCCAACTTTCTTCCTTTAAACTTCAATCTTCTACACTATACTCAACTAAAAGAATATAGGTAGAATTGATCATTGCCATTAGTTCTATTAATTTTTCCTACCTGTGACCAAGCTGAATTCCAAAAAAGAACCTAACACTATTGAAATAGTAAGGTGATCAGAGGCAGTTAGCTGTTTTTTGTTATTATTCTTGTTTCTAGACCTCTGAGTCCTGACCTCTTAATTCACTAGATTATTAAGTACTAAAAAATCTGTCCTTTGGAAAACATTTACTTGCATCTATTGTTTATGGTAGATACCAGGACCTCTCCAGTTTATGGCCCATTCCTAGTGCTCTAGGGGCAGTGTGAACAGCAGGAAGAGCATAGGTTCTGAACTTAGGTAGACAATGGTTTCAAACCTTGGTACTATGACTCCCAATATTGTGCCTTGAATGGAATTATTAGCCTTGCTAATATTAAATTCCTAATCAGCGAAAATGAAATAATAATGCTATTTTGAAAAGTTCTATAAGTCAAATGAAACAAATATATGTATAAAGTTAGGCCTAAAGATGTGATTGGTAAATTTTAGTTTAATAATGATATTTATTTATATTTTAATAATTCAATCAGTATTTATTAAGATGCTGTCACTTCAGATACAATTATTCTAATTTAATGATAAAACTGTATTTTTTTCTCTGTGGGGTACCTATAAAAGGCCTTCATACTAACTAAATGTTTGTAAATTTGAATGTAGCATTATTATAAAATTTTCTGTCTTAGAGAACACTAAAAAATTACAAAAATTTTCTAGCTTTTGTTTACATTGGAAATATTTAGAGAATTTTAAATGCATGATACATTGGAATAAAAGTAAGATATTAAAGGAACACAGAAAACAGCACATATCCCAATATTGTGACAATCTACCTTAGTTTTTCAAAAATAGAGACATCAAAACTGAATCCTAAAGAAAGAAGAAAAAGAAGCTAAGTTAAATTGTGGGGCTTCATGTTTTAGGCCTGTGGATGGTCTAAGAAGGCATGAAGTAGAGCTTCCCAGTTCTTTTGTTTTAAAGGAAGGATATCAATTAAAGTAGGACACATCCTGATATTTTTAATTAGATTGGTTGACCAGCTGTTTAGTGCTTTTCTATGGACCGAAGCTGCTGCTAAAGTTTGTTCTTCAATGTTTCACTTGTCCTATCTGGCCATCTTTGCCTCACACAATCTCTAATTATTGAGTACCTAAAAGAAGCACAGTTTGTTCTACTTTTTAGCTGCAATGATGATCTCAAGTGGAAGCTGACTGGCTTCTTTTAGAAAACCAGATCAATAAACGTTGCAGCACTATTCACAATAGCAAAGACTTGGAATCAACCCAAATGTCCATCAGTGACAGATTGGATTAAGAAAATGTGGCACATATACACCATGGAATACTATGCAGCCATAAAAAAGGATGAGTTTGCGTCCTTTGTAGGGACATGGATGCAGCTGGAAACCATCATTCTTAGCAAACTATCACAAGAACAGAAAACCAAACACCGCATGTTCTCACTCATAGGTGGGAACTGAACAATGAGATCACTTGGACTCAGGAAGGGGAACATCACACACCGGGGCCTATCATGGGGAGGGGGGAGGGAGGAGGGATTGCATTGGGAGTTATACCTGATGTAAATGACGAGTTGATGGGTGCAGTAGACCAACATGGCACAAGTATACATATGTAACAAACCTGCACGTTATGCACATGTACCCTACAACTTAAAGTATAATAATAATAAATAAATTAAAAAAAAAAAAAGAAAACCAGATCAAAGAAAACGTGGTGATAGTATCAAACTGGAAGATCAATCCACCCTAGAAGAGCTTTGCTGCACTGGCTGGGACTTGTCAATAGCAGGATCCTCTTGCAATTCATTTCTGAACTGTTCAAACCAAGCCATTCAATCATCAGGAGTGACATGGTGCTACTCATTTTTGAGATCTGATCATGTGCACGTTAGGATGTCAGCAGGAAACAGATGGTGCATTCAAATTAGGATAACTCAAGGGAGTTAAATAAAGGGACTCTTTGCAAAGATGTCGAAGGGTGATCTCCAGGACTGTTTGCACTCCTGAAGCAGTGAGTGGACACAGCAGTTATAAAAATTCTTTAAGACAGTCATATGGAAACCTCCACCTGGAGAGGAGATTCGACCTTTTGCTGAGGAATGCAGCCAGGTCAAGGAGAAACCAGACCTGGGAGAATAAATACCTTGAACATTCTCTCTCTCTTTCTCTCTTTCCAGTAGTCAACCCAGTGAAAGAAGAAAGGGATCCATAAAGGTCAAGCTTTTGGAGACAGAGAGAAGACCATTTAATAAGAAAAGATGATCTGGATGGCATTAAAAAAGCTGTCTAACACAGTTTAATTCATGAATCAAAAAGGGGACCAATTCATGTGAATGTACTTAATTATTTCCCGTCCTTTAAAACTGCACTGCTTATGAAATTATTTACAAAACAGTCTTATGGAGAAAAATGCAATTATCGAAGACTGCTTCTTATGTGTTGTGTATGTGTGTATGGTAGCGGTGGGGTGATTCTATTATGCCTTCCTAAATCTCCTGAATTGTATTGCAGGCATCTTAGCTGACCTATTTATCATCACGAAGAATATCATTGGATGAGCTGGGTCAATGTTAATAACATTTTCTGTAGGATTATCGTGTTAGAGTAAACCATAGACCTCACCAAGCAATAAAATTAACCATCAGGAGACGTTGTATAGCTCTATAAAACTGACCTAGTAAAGTTAGTATTACCTCTAGATATCATATATTCACAATCTATGTTTGAGCATGAAAACCAAGCTCTTTTAAATGAGGACACTCAATGATTGAAGGATAATAGATGCCAACAAAAATACTAGAACTGGAGGCAGAGACAATTTTCTGTTGAATAATCATGAGTTCCTAAATGTGATTCTTATCCATTGGTTTTTAATTGAAATTTAAGGTGGATATTACCAGTTTTATATTAGATGACCAATGATATATTTCCAAAAATAGGTCAGATGCTCTCCCCTTGAGTCTAGAAAATACTAACCACATTAATTAACTTTGAAGGGCTCTTCTGACTTACAGGAGAAGATGAACAATATTTCCTATGGCCTACACTGAGGAATTTGTTTCCATTCAGACCATAAGCTGATTCAGTGTATTTTCCCTGTCATGTAATAAATACAAAACAAATATTATTTATTGTTATTACATAGCAAGTTTTAAATTATTCCTTCTTTGTATATATCCTTTTCATCTTGTGTTCTTACATCTTTACAATGTCTTGCTTCTTTCTACCAGGACAGATTAAGTAAAGCTTATCCTAGGGCAGAGATGTTCTTTTCATTTTGTTTAAAAACCACTGCATCATTCAGGAAATTCAAACAGAGTCAGATTCTACTTGGCAACCCCTTTCCCCTAGAAGACTTTCAACTATTTTATCTTGAGTCTTTTGCAAAGTTCTAGAAAATACTCAATGAATGAATAATTCAAAGACCTTGAAGATGGAAAAATTATGGACCAAATTTTGAAATCTAGAATGTTCTCATTCATGTTACATTTGATTTTTATAATTTTACTTGCTGTCTCTTTATAGAATTATAGTTATGCCACAGTTATACACATAAAACAAAGGCTTGGTTTTATAGTTTACTTTCTGTTGTCTAATATTTCCTTCGGAAACACTAAGTTTCTGGTTATAAATTTCCTCAGTATTATTAAGGAAGTCTGCTTACCATCGCAACAGCTAAGTCTGCAGGACCTGAGACACGAAGCCTCACTCAGATGTTTCTGCTGAACCCTTCTGTGCATTATTACTCCTAAATGAATAACTCCATCTTTGGGAAATGCATTCCTGGGTTGCTCTTGTTTTTGTTTTATAGATTTTCTGGTAAGGGAAGGAGTAAAGAATATGTTCTAGTGTAACACCAAACCCCATGTGAGGATGCTCAGAATGGCATAAAGAATGGTAGGGATTAACCATCTGAACACATGGAGAATATTTAGAACAGGATCCAGCAAACGGTAAGTAAGAGTTTTATAACAACAATTATAATCATTATCAATAGCTTCCTTAGTTGTAGTGTAATAATATAAGGAAGATATAGCTCCTACAAAGAAAAAAAAAAAAGACAGAAAAGCAGGTAAGAGAATCAAGAGGGTTATCGTTAGAAGATACTGTATATAGCGTTTTCTGTGTTGTATTTTTCCTGTGGACCTGGACACATTGTAATTAGCATTGGGTCTCCTCTCATTGCCAGCTTCTGCTTTTGCCTGCCCTGACCTTGAAGTAGTAGCATTTTGTCATATCCCTGAAAAACAGAGACATAAAGGAGACTGCAACGGTCATAATTCTCCTATATCAGGGGACAACTTTGGATATAAGTATCAAAACCCTCCAGTACTGAATGCCTGACAAAGGCCAAACCAAGCTTTGTTAATATAGAGGTTACCTAGGAGACTCATATGTTGTATTTCTGACCACTTACTACAAATACAGATCTGATATGTGTGTTCACTCTATAATATTTTTTCCTCAGCCACAATTGTTTACTTTCCATGCCGACTCTTCTCCTATATAGCCAATAAACTTCCTTTATTGCTTCAAGCAAGTCTGCTCTGGTCCCTGATGGCATATCCTGCTCAACAAGGCTAAAGTCCTATAGTTAACCAGTCACTTCCTTAAACAGGCAGTTCAATAACCATCCATCATTATTTGAGCAAACTCCTTCAGCGCCTCTCCTCTCACTACAAACATTTAGCAAATTATTTATTCCCTAAAAGCAGGGCACTCTGGCCAGGCGTGGTGGCTCGTGCCTGTAACCCCAGAACTTTGGGAGGCTGAGGCAGGTGAATCACCTGAGGTCAGGAGTTCGAAACCAGCCTTGCCAATATGGCAAAACCCCATCCCTAAACACACACACACACACAATCAGCTGGGCATGGTGGCGCACACCTGTCATCCCAGCTACTTGGGAGCCTGAGGTGGGAGAACTGCTAGAACTCGGAATGCAGAGGTTACAGTGAGCTGAGATAGGGACACTGAGATAGGGACACTGCACTCAAGATTGGACGACACAGACAGATTCTGTCAAAAAATAAAATAAAATAAAATAAAAAAAAAAACTGGGTGCTCTATAGGGGGAGATAGGATTCTAGTTCTAAGAGAAGTCTCCATTTCAGATTTTATATAAATATGGCAATTTATAAAAGGGAGAAATAGTACTAAAAAGCTCTAGAGGTACCTTAATTCTTTAAAATTGCAAAGTGTACTCTTAGCTGTATTGATTTCCCTTGACCACAAGTTTAAATTAGGTTGTAACCATGTATTTAATACATGGCATTAGCTTGGCAGAGTGAGAAAAGAAGCTACAGTTTTCTCTGATATATTTCCTTCTTGGCACAATTGTTAGAATACTACTTCAGAAAAACCATTCATTTTTCTATTCTTTTTTCTATTTTATAAGAACTATTTTTTTGTAATTATTCTTTTAATTCCTTTTGTGAAAGATTCACTGTTCTAAAAATGCCGTTTATCTTTTATTCATTCAGATTTTAATCTGCAAATATATTTTAAATATCTATCAATAACCCAATTCACCCAGCGCTAAAATATATAAATTATCATCTATTTTATTGAGATAAAGGAAAAATAAAGAAGAATAGAAAAAGGAGATGACAGCCTGCACTTTTTTGAGCAGATGCTGGGCTCAATGCAATTTATAAACATAAATGCATATCTATTTCAAAGAAGAACACTGAAATAAGAAAAAAGAAGAAAAGAAAAGAAAGAAATCCTTAGTTGTTTGCCCAAGATCACAAATAGAAAATGGGAGAAATTAAATAGAAATCTAGGGTACCAGGCTAACCCTTATGAGTTAATGGGAGGTCAGTTGTTTGTTAAAGTATATCAGTCTAATAATACCCACAACTAAGCAATAAAAGAATGTAGAAATCCACGTGTGACGGAGGAGCAGGAGACAGCTTCATAAGGAAGATGCACATGATACGGACCTTAAAAGATCCGGTTTGAGCTTATAGAAGGAAGAATGGTCTCCTCTCTCAGAGTATGGTGATAAGCCCTCATCAGATTAAAGAAGTTGAGCTCTTCTGCCAGTTGTCTTAAAGGTTGAAGAATTTCAATATCATTTGCCATGGAGCTCAGCATTTGTTGGCTATACTAAATCTAGCAGATGCTAACACAAAGAATTGGATGGCTGTAGCCTTCTAGTTTATAAGGAGACTTATAAAAAATTTTCAAAGTCCACATTTAAAACTAACAGGATTAAGTACATGAAATGAAGTGTAATTATTCTTCATTCAGGTTTGTGTGTGTGTGCGCGCACGAGTGTGCACATGCACAAGAGTATTCTCTTAAGTAAATTTTGGTTGCTATAGTGTTAAATGAAACCCAGCTTTATGGAAAGCAGTATGGAAGTTTCTCCAAATATTAAAATAGAACTACTATATAATCCATCAATCCCACTACTGGGTACATATCCAAAGGAAATAAAATCAGTAAGTCAAAGAGATATCTACATTATCATGTTCATTGCAGCATTATTCACAATAGCCAAACTATGAAATCAATCTAAGTGTCCATAATAGATCAATGTATAAAGAAAATGAAGTATACATAAACAATAAAATATTATTCAGCCTTTAGAAATTTGTAAAATATTTTCATTTGGAATAACATAGATGAACCTGGAGGACATGATGTCAAGTAAAATAAGCCATTCACAGAAAGATAAACACCACATGAGCTCATTTAAATGTGGAACCTAAATAAAGTCAAACTCAGAACCAGAGAGTGCTACTAGGGGCTAAATTGGGGATTGAAGAGATGTTGGTCAAAAGATACAACATTTCAGTTAGACAGTAGGAATAAGTTCAAAAGATCTATTGTACAACATGGTGAGCGTGGTTAATGACAATGTATTGTATACTTGAAAACAGCTAAGAGAGTAGATTTTAAGTTTTCTCATTATATAAAAATTGATATGTATGTGAGGTGATGCATATGTTAGCTAGCTTAATTTAGCCTTTCCACAATGTGTACATATTTTTAAAGAGAACATTACACACCACAAATACATATAGATTTTAGTTGTCAATTTAAAAATAAATTTAAAAGTCAATCTTTGACTTCATGTGAGTGTCAAAAATGAATTCAAGCTTCTGTTAAAGAACACCAACAAAAACAAATCATAGATAAGTTTGTGGAAGAGGAGGCAGAGCAAGATGGCCAAATATAACCCTGTAACAGTTGTCCCCCCACCCTCACCCAATGCCAAATTTAATAACTATCCACCAAAGAAAGCACCCTCTTAAGAACTAAAATTCAGGTAAGTAATCATAGCAGCAGGTTTTAACATCCTAGCAGGAAAAGAGGAATTGAAGAGGGTAGGAAAGATATTCTTATATTGTCAATACCACCTCTCCCTCATCCCCTGGCAGTAGCATTTTTATGCGAAGAGAGAATCTGTTTGCTTCAGGGAGGGTGAATGCGGTGATTGGGACTTTGAATTGGAACTCAGTGCTGCCTGTCCAGCAGAAAGAAATGCATGGTGGAAATAATTCAACTGTCAGAGATTTATGGACATGCTCTGGTCTGCGGGGGCATAGTGAGGAACTTGTTACTCTGATGGGAAGGACAAAGGATTTACCACTTGCTGAATGTAGAGCCTTTGGGTCTTGAGTGAACATCAGCAGTAGTCAGGCAGTGGCCACCACCACCTTCAGCAAGACCCAGAGCTGTGCTGGCTTCAAATCTGACCCAGCACAGTGGCCATAGGGGTTCTTGTGTCACTCCTCCCCAAGCTCTAGGTAGCTCAGCAGGGAAATAGATCAAAACCAGAAAAAGCCACACCATAAATAGAAAACCATAGGCCAATATCCCTGATGAACATTGAAGCAAAAATTCTCAACAAAAAACTAGCAAACTGAGGTGAACAACACATTACAAAGATCGTTCATTATGATCAAGTGGATTTATCCCAGGGATGCAAGGATAGTTCATAATATGCAAATTAATTAATGTGATGCATCATATCAACAGAATGAAGAATAAAACCCATATTATCATTTATATCGATGCTCAAAAATCATTTGATAACATTTTACATCTCTTCATGATAAAAACCCTCAAAAAGATGGATGTAGATGGTACATATCTCAACACAATAGTGATATATGACAAAACTACAGCTAAAGTCATACTGAATGGAGAAAATCATAAAGCTTTTTCTCTAAGATTTGGAATAAGTCAAGAATATCTACTTTTACCACTGTTACTCAACATAGTACTGGAAGTCCTACACAGAGCAAACTGACAAGAAAAAAAAATGAAGGGCATACAAATTGGAAAAGAAAAAGTCAAATTATCTTTGTTTGCAGATGATATAATCTTATATTTGGAAAAACCTAAAAACCCTGCCAAAAAACTAATAGAACCGATAAACAAATGCAGTAAAGCAACAGGATATTAAAATAAACATGCAAAAATCAGTAGCATTTCTATATGTCAACAATTAACAATCTAAAGAAGAAATCAAGAAAGTAATCCTATTTATGATAGCTACAAATAAAATAAAATACCTAGGAATAAACTTAATCAAAGAAGTGAAAAATCTCTACAATGAAAACTATAAAACATTGGTGCAAGAAATTGAAGAGGACATACAAAAAAATGGAAAGGTATTCCATGTTCATGGATTCAAAGAATGAATGTTGTTAAAATGTCTGTACTATCCAAAGCAATCTATAGATTCAATGCAATACCAATTAAAATCTCAATGACATTCTTCACAGAAATGAAAACAAAAAATCTTAAAATGTATACAAGACATGAAAGACCTGGAAGAGCCAACACATCCTGAGCAAAAAGAATAAAACTGGAGGAATCACATTATCTAACTTGAAATAATATTACAGAGCTATAGTAACCAAATCAGCATGACATTGGCATAAAAATAGACACATAGGCCAATGAAACAGAATAGAGAACCCAGAAACAAATGCATACATTTACAGTGAACTTGTTTTCCACAAAGGTGTCAAGAACATACATTGGGAAAGGACAGTCTCTGTAATAAATGATGCTGGGAAAACTGGATATTCATATGCAGAAGAATCAAACTAGACCCATATCTCTCACCATACCTAAAAGTCGACACAAAATGGATTAAAGACTTAGGTTTAAGACCTGAAACTATGAAATTAATAAAAGAAAATTTTAGAGAAACTCTCCAGCACATTGATCTGGGAAAAGAGTTCTTGAATAATCCCCACAAGCACAAGCACCCAAAGGAAAAATGGACAAATGGGATCACATCAAGTTAAAAAGCTTCTGCACAGCAGGGTAGCAATCAACAAAGTGAAGAGATAGCTCATGGAATGGGAGAATATATTTACAAACTACATATCTAAGAAGGGACTAATAATTTGAATATATAAGGAGCTTAAACAACTCAAAAAAATCTAGTAGTCTGATTAGAAATGGACAAAATATCTGAGGAGATAGTTCTCAAAAGAAGACATACAAATGTTGAACAGATATATGAAAAGATGCTCAACATAATAGATTATCAGAGAAATGCAAATAAAAACTACAAAGAGATATCATCTCATCCCAGTTAAAATGCCTTTTATCCAAAAGACAGGCAATAACAAGTGATGACAAAGATGTGGAGAAAAAGGGAACACTCATAAATTTTTGTTGGAAATGTACATTAGTCTAGCCACTATGGAGAACAATATGGAGGTTCCTCAAGAAACTAAAAGTAGAATAACAGCAATAGACACAGCAATCTCACTGCTATGTATGTACCCCAAAGAAATCAGTATATTAAAGAGATATCTGCGCTCCCATGTTTATTGCAGTACTATTCCCGACTACCAAGATTTGGAAGCAATTTAAATTTTCATCAACAGATTAATGGAAAAAAAAAACACATTTATATACACACAATGGAGTAGTGCTCAGCCGTAAAAAGGAATTAGATCCTGTCTTTGCAACAACATGGATTGAACTGGAGGACATTATGTTAAGAGAAATAAACCAGTCACAGAAAGATAAACTTCACATGCTCTCATTCATTTGTGGGAGATAAAACATTAAAATGATTCTACTCATGGAGATAGTAGAAGGACGGTTACCAGAGGCTGGGAAGGGTAGTGAGGTGGGAGAGTGGGGATGGTTAATAGGTACAAAAACAGAATGAATAAGATCTAGTATTTGATAGCACAACAGGGTGATTACAGCCAACAATAATTTAAATACATTTAAATTTAGTATATATAGTGCATTTAAAAATATAATAACAAACAATATAATTGGAATGTAACAGAAAGAAAGAGTAAATGCTTAAGGTGATGGATACTGTATTTACCCTAATACAATTGTTACACATTAATACCTGTATCAAAATATCCAAGGTACCCCATAAATACATACACTTACATACCCATAAAAATTAAATGCTAAAAATAAAATGAATTTAAAATTAAAACATAAGGTTACCTTTGGAAAAAGATTTTAATAAAATATTTATTTTGGATTGTTGCTAAGCATAGTCTAATAGTAAATTAAAAATATATACATATATATATGTATATACACACCTTTACCAATAAGACTTGTCATTCTTTACCCAGCACCTCTCTCTCTCCCCCCGCCTCCATCTCTCTTTTCCACACAAAAAGCAATTCTGTTAAAAGCCAGAAGCCTTGCAGTAATTGCTTTCTTGGGATTCTGAAATTAGTGTACCTATTCCTATTTATTTAGCTGTTTGAAAACAATGAGATATTTCTTTACACAACCAAAGAAGATTGAAATCTCACAATCTATAGCCTAGAAAGGTGTTGCCATGAATGCAAAGCAGTTGCAAAAGTTGATGGGCTAAGTTTTATAGCCTCTAGTGAACCAGCTCTTCCCAGGGCAGGGCCAATGTAGTTTTTCCAATGTCTCCAACCCTTCAAAATTGCCTTTCTCTTAGCAAGACTCCTAGATTCAGGGAGGCTGAGAAGGCTATATTTTGAAAACACATTGTTTGAAACTCTGTTTTAGAAAAAAATATTGATGGTTTTCTATTAACCCTGGAATGAAATAGAGAGGAATTTGGCTCGATAATGACAGTGTATTTATGTTCCCAAGAAAACAGTCCCATTTTAATTGACTAAGGGAGTCACCACTCAATCCTCCTGCTCTGTGGGATTGTAAAATTAGGTGAGCATATAATTAAGGATGAAAATCCAAATGTAAAATAGAGTTATTTTATTAATCTGGACCAGTACTCTCTAACTCACTCATTGCAGGGCTTCTGATAATGGTGATGAAGCTGGTTTAAGCTTGAAGTTGAAATAAGACTTCCTTCTCCATTCACCTCCTGAATTATAAATAGTTACATCTCAAGAAGATTTAGTTGTATATCATTGCATTTTGATTAACTGGCTTAACTGAGGATTATCAATTGTTTTATACCATTGCTTTCCTAATCTTGAATTTTTAAATTAATTTTTAGACATTTCTGCCTGTGTGTGTTTGTATGTGTGTGTATATTTCCATCACAAATTATTTGTTAAAGATACTGTTTTTTTCTGGTTTGTTTTCCCCCAGGATTTCTGAAAACACACATACATTCACATTTGCATATAGATGACAATTTATATCAATATAGACTTCTTAGGTTATTTATAATTATTTTTTCTCAAGACTGTCAATATCATTGCATTGCCTTCTGGTGTTTCACGCTGCATATGAAAAGGCTAAGAGAGCTTTTTCTTCCACATAGATAACTTTTTTCATATCTCAAAATCCTGCTAAATTTTCTTTATTCTTGAATTTAAAATAAAATTAAAACAACATACCTAGCTTTGATTGTTTTTTTAACTGCGTGAACCTTTTTAATCTGCATATTTAAATCTTCCTTTCAGGAAGATTTCAGTGACTATTTCTGTGATTTCAGTGACTATTTCTTCTCCCCAGCCCCCCACCAAACCAGGCAACTCTTCATACAGAGAAACTAGAATTCCTGTATCTATTAATGTCTTCCAACTACTGTATTATAACACTTTATTTTTATCTTCTGAGATCTCAGTGAATATCTCAATTTTGTCCTTTATATTTACTTGGACTTCTCTTGATTTTTAAGTGAGTAATTATGTTATTCATCAAATGTATTTTCCAATTATAGATTTCACACACTTCACATCTGCTTACTTTAATTTCATAAATCAGACATGTATCATCCCCTTTTCTTCTTACACAAAATATTTTTCAGGTACAAAGTTTTAGCTGATTCTTTGGGAAATTTATCTTTTTGTGGGCTGTAATACATATTTTGCTTAGGTCCTATGCTTTTCTTTTGCACTTTAATTTGACAGAAAGCTCCACTCAATAACATTGATTTGATGGTAGACAGTAGCTATTGGAGCCCATTTGGAACAGGTTTTCTTCTTGCAAGGAAACACTGTTTGTGTTTTGAAACAAAACACTGTCATTTCATTCATTCATTCATTCATTCATTCATTCACTTGTTCGATAAAAATTACATTCCTACTAGGGCCCGGATACAGGCAATGGAAATAAATGGAGACCCAACTAGGCTGCCTGTTTTGGCTACCTGCCTCATAAAAAAGAAGAAATCCAAGGGACCTACACATTTCAGGGAATAATACTTAAGTTATTATTAGTGCTGAAACTTCTCCCCATGCCAACCTGTGGTAGTCTTTATAGAAGTAGAGGGAACAAGAGGTCAGTCACCCTCTCTACCTGTACAATAGGGTGTAGTCTTATGCCCTGCCAATATTTTCATTGTTAACATGGCCTTTTAGCATTTCTTTGTGAAACCGATGCTTGTCAGAGACTTCCCTGAAATCAATGTGTATTGAAAGGGAGAAGTGGGAAAGAAGGAGCAGAGTGATTTATGTTACGAGTTATGGTATTGTGTCTACAAGAGGCTATGTGGAAGACACAGCTTCTTTGTCTTCTGAAAGCTGCTGACACAATAAACTACCTAGTAAGCTAATTGTGCTTCTAAGAAGTCATCCTGACATTTATCCAGCTAAATGAAACATCAGTAGCAGAAAACTTAGGTTCCTAGTGACCTCAGAGAAGAATAGTTAAGGTAACATTAATTTATCTTGCTTCCAATCGAATGAAAAAGCTTTGGGTTTTTAAAGAACTTAACGTAACTACTGCTGCAAATAATATCTGTTGCTACTAAATCTTCAGATTCAAGTTTTACAAGCATTTTCTGAGTGCTTCTTATACGCTTTCACATTGACTTTCTTAACTTTTATAAAAATTCTATAAGGTAACATCAAATTTCTCCTTGATACAGGCGAGAAAACTAAGAAAAATGAATTTGCCAAACATCATAGCAAAGTTGGTCTAGGATTGACATGTAATTCTTCTAATGTAAACCCGTCAACAAGCCCAACTCAAAAGAAGCAACAATAATATTAAACATATATATTGTTGAGGAAAATTGTATATACACTTTACAAAATGCATTTGTAAACTTTCTTGCTATTCCAAACCATCATAATCTTCCATATCCTTCATGTTTTGGCAATAATTGATACTTTAAAGGAAGATTTCAAATATGCTGGCTCATTTAAACATCAAAATTACCCACTACGGAAAGCAAAGCAAGGACAATACCAAAGAATGGAGAAAGAAGCTAAGGTTTAGAAAATTGAAATGTCTGACACTAAGTTTCTTCAAATACCTAGGGTCGGAGTCCTCTCTTGCACCTGTCATTCCAAATATTATCAACTGCCACACATTTGTTTCATATTATTCACCACCAGTTAATATCCGGTAATGTTTCATTGTTACTGGACCTCAGATACTTTTATGATGTAGCCTGGACTGTGTTTAAATGTAAAAATTGAATAATATTGAGAGGTGAAGCCAGCTGGATTTCCTGGGTCCAGCAGGGTCTCCTCCAACTTTTCTTACAAGAGGATTGTAAAATGCACCCATTAGCACTCTGTAGCTAGGATTGTAAAATGCACCAATCAGCACTCTGTGGCTAGCTAGAGGTTTATAAAATGGACCAATCAGTGCTCTGTAAAATGGACCAATCAGCACTCTGTAAAAATGGACCAATCAGCAGGATGTGGGCATGGACAAATAAGGGAATAAAAGCTGGCCACCCCAGCCAGCAGCAGCAACCTGCAGGTCCCCTTGCATGGTATGGAAGCTTTGTTCTTTGGCTCTTCACAGTAAATCTTGTTGCTGCTCACTCTAGGTCCACAACACCTTTAAGAGCTGTAACACTCACTGCCAAGGTCTGTGGCTTCATTCTTCAAGTCAGCGAGACCACGAAACCACCAAAAGAAGAAACTCCGGACACACCATCCTTAAGAGCTGTAACACTCACAGTGAAGATCCCCAACTTCATTCTTGAAGTCAGCAAGACCACACACCCACCAGAAGGAAGAAACTCCGGACACAATATCATGTATATGGAACAGGCAAGAAGCAGTTAAGCCACGTGCTGAGTGATTCTGGGAGAATCAGTAGTAACTACAGAAACAAAATGGTTGTGGTCTGGGTGGACTGAGAAAGGAAAACTTACTCTTTCATATTAAAGTAGGACTTTATTTTGAAACGATGACAATAGGATGAGAACTTCTTAGTGAGGATCCAGGCACAGTTAATAGACAATTTGATTTTTGCCACAAAGAGCAAAGCAAGTGGGAGCAATACAGTTTGGGGCCACATAACTCTGTTGTTTCATGAAATAAGTAGAGGAAATTCTGACCTAATAAATGTGTCTCAGAGTTTTTTGATGCATCCAGAACCATCCTGGAACTCTGAAAATTTACCAAATTATAACACTGACTGGAACTAAGGAATAGTAGAACATGGAAACTTGGAATTGGAAATGAATTTGAAATGTATTCATTCCAGTTCTCTAATATCCTTAAAATATGATTATCCAGTCTATGCTTTAAATCACTCTGATGAGAAGAAACTCATTGAGCCCTGAGGTGGTTTATTACAGTGTCAGGTAATGTTTTTTCTTAAAAATTCACCTGTTTGTGTGGCGGGCGCCTGTAGTCCCAGCTACTCGGGAGGCTGAGGCAGGAGAATGGCGTAAACCTGGGAGGCGGAGCTTGCAGTGAGCTGAGATCCGGCCACTGCACTCCAGCCTGGGCGACAGAGCGAGACTCCGTCTCAAAAAAGAAAAAAAAAAAATTCACCTGTTTGTAATTTGCATCCATGATTCTCGATTAACACTCAAGAGTTTCATTTAGTGAGTATATTCAATTTTTATTCATCAAGAACTTCAAGCATTTAGCGATATCTATCTTAAATCTTCCCAGGTCTTTTCTTCTTCAAGCTAAATATCTGTCATTTAATCAACTTTCTCTTATGACACACAATTTTTATTCCCATGTTCTAAGTGCTTTTCATTTTTTGTCTTTTAATTTGTTAACACTTTATTTAAAATTCTACCTGTGTTCTGGTCAGTTTATGACTATGAGACCAACCCAGTAGACAGGAGAAGGCTTTTCAGGTAGTCGATAACTCTGTCAGCCCTAATGAGTATGGATCATTTACCCGATGAATTTATTTAGACATCACAAAGGTGGTTCCACTTGCAGTCTATAAGCATTTATTAATTACTTGTTTTCTGCCTATTTCAGTATTTCACCCATAACATAGAAATGCTTTGTGTTTCATTCCCTCCTTTCTCTTTCACCTATTTCTCACCTTTGTTCATATCTGCTTTCTGAAAATACTCCTCCTGATGCATGAAATTACCGTGATGGTAATTGAGGAAAATTAATCCCCCATTTCCACCTATTGGTTTGCTTCTCTCACATGTACTTTGTCTTATTTGCACTCTTCTCTCTTTCAATGTCACACTCATTATGACATTGTGCTTAGCCCTGTTACAAAATTTCGGAATAAAATAGATCATTCAGCCAAGAAGTACTATTCATTGTCTACTATGAACAAGACCTTAAACTGGGTACTGGAAATCAATGGAATAAATAAGACACCTAATAAAGGACTTCAAGCTCTGAATTTTTAATATATCAAAAAAGTAGTTTCAGGGCTTATAAATTAATCCTCATAAAACATCATTAATTTAGTATTGTAATCTTAATTTTACACATCAAGAATCTGATGTTTAAAGTTGTTAGGAAACTTGTCTATACCAATAGAGGTGATACGTAGGGGGTATATAAGATTATCTGATGCCAAAGTTCACTACCTCTCAACCAAAATATGATAGGTTGGTGCAAAAGTGATTGTGGTTTTGCCATTAAAGTAGTGGCAAAAGCCCCAGTTACTTTCATACCAACCCAATAAATATGTCACATTATTTTAGGGTACCATTTCTGTAGTCATTGTTATTTCTCCCATTTAATCTTGTCAGTTTTAAATCTTCTTTAATTTTTTGAGTCTATTTAAGGCAAAAACACATCTTATTTTAGGGAAATGTACTGTATTCTGCCAAGAGGTGGCTGTCTCATTCATTACAAATTTAACTAGACAAGGGCAGGGATATTTGTTAGTGTTCCAAATAGTCGGGCACCTCCAATTTGAAGTTGTTTAGAATAGATTTGGAATTTCATTGAAAAAATAATGCACCACTTCATAAAGCATTAATGATCATCATAGTCACTCTGAACAAGCACAATTGAGTGGAATACAACAGCAATTTTAAAACTCCATAAAAAGCAGAAACAAAAACAACTATGTTTCATCTCTAAAGCTAGCATACAGAAGGAATTGATTTAGTAATTCTTGTCTTGCCTGTAAACCTTCAGATATATTTAAACAACCAAGCAAATTCCTATTAGGGAACAATCTAGGGGTCATACAATATAACTCTTCATTTTCTTGTGAGAGCTCCTATGTATATGGGAAATTTCTCCTCTGCCCTCTTAGGGTCTCTAGCTGGGCCTAAGACTTAAACTGAAATAATTCGGATGAACATGAGAAAAATATACAAGTTTTATTAGGATAGTACATATACATTGGAGTCCTCACAAGAAAATGAAGACCCAGAGAATTGACCAGAGCAGAAAGCTTATATACCTTTTAGAAAAATAATTGATAAATATGTGAAGAAATGGCATGAAGAAGGAGTTTGGGCTAGGGGCAAAAAAAAAAAAAAATGTGGGTGAGTCACTAAGAGATAGACGCAGAAAACTAATGGAAAATATGGCTATCTCAGGAAATGTGTACAGATTCATTTTAGCATCCATTCCCATCTCTGATGATAAAGATGGGTTTCTCTCTCCCTGGTACTAGGAGGGGACCTTTCTCGTGGGATATGTTATGACCTGTTTTTAAGTAGAAAAGCCCATACTGCACATGACAATGTCATGCAGTGTATTTTTTTTTTTAAGTTGGATTCTCTAAAGTAAGTGCAAAGTAAATGCAGGAATTGTTCAAATGGTTGGAAGGAAGTGATTCAAGCAGCACTAAAGAAACTACTAGCAGCCTGGGAGTGATGCTGCAGGAACTCACTTCCAGAGTCATTTAGAAACCAACTATTGAGGAAACAATTAACTTCTCTTGGAAGAATGAAAAGAAAAAGGAAAAAAAAAAAAAAAAAAAGAAAGAAAGAAAATCTTCATTACTTAGTACTAGAAAACACTCCTGGGTTAGTTCTTAGAGAGATCATGCCTCCAACACGTTAGCCATTTAGATAAGCAAGAGTACTGTAGGATTTGGCTGTCTAATTTATCTAAGTTTCTCAAGAGATTTTGGGTTGTTTTGTATATTATAACAATAGTGTTTTAAAAAGTTATTTTTAAAAAAAGAGGGTATAATCATATAGATACAAAATGACTACATGTCAAAAGTAGTATTCAACTCAGTCAAGAAGAAAACCAGTAAGAGGTTTCCTTAGATTCTCAAAGGGAGGACTAAAAGGAAGGTGACTGTAGGAAAGCTACCTCAGGAATGCTGAAGTAATTCGCTAAATAGATGCGAAACTGGCAAAACTGGTCAATCTCCACAGAGCAGTAATCAATTGCACACGATTTTCATTGTGATAAAATTGACTTTTTATATAACTATTAGTTTTCTATAATTTATAGGGTTGTAAAATAGTTCAAAAACACTGAAAAGCATGGATAACCTGGAGACAGTACTAGACAGAACACTCAATAATCTTTTTGGTCCATTTTGAAATCCTTCATATTTTTTTCCTATGCTAGAGTCTTGTTTTAATTGAACTTTGTAGTATTATGAAAATATTCTAATGTATATGTCAGCTTTTAAAAAATAATCTAATGTAGATTTGGCTTCTTTAAAAGAATTTTGATTTCATAGGAAGAAAAGCTTAATGAATCAAGTATTGTCTAGGTGATTTTTCTAGAAGAACTGCATCTAAACATTGATTAATGTGCTAAACATACGTTTATTGAGTACAGGTTTTAAATAATGCACTTCCTAGCAGAAGCAGAATTAACCTGGGCAAAATAAGTTTATTTAATATTATTTCTTGGCCTGCCAGAGCAGATGCTAGACACAGCAGAAAGATCTATTGGATTTATTCTCTAGCATTTCAAAGGGTTCCCTGTTTCAGTAATATCTAAAAATAAGTATGAAGGCTATTTCATACTGCTTGACACTCCAACAAGGTAGGGAACATCCATCCTCTGCCTAAATCCTTGGTGCTCATGAGCCAAGCACTCATTCGAAATACTTCTCTCTTGTCAAAGACGCTCTCTAATAACAAGGAGTTTGAGCCAAAAACTTTTTAAAAATCACACCTTAGTATGAAACAAAACTCACAAAGCTTCCCAGCAGCCTTAGGGGGCTGATGGAATATAATGTGTCTTCTGTCCTCCACCAAAATGTTCAGGACACCTAACCTGGAGCCCTTTCTTTATCCTACATTGTCAGTGTTGCAGAGTTCCAGTACTGTGCCCTCTGGGAAAAGATTTCACCACTGGCCTGGAAGTTTAGGACATGCCATCCCAAAATATGCCACTTTGCTATATTGATGATATTGAGCTGAAGGCACTTGAGAAACAGCAGATGTAGGAAGGGCCTTTTGACCTCCCCTTTTCTACTTAAAAACAGGCCATAACATAGCCCATGAGAAAAGTGTCCTCCTAGTGCCAGGGAGAAAGAAACATCCTTATCATCAGAGATTGAAATGGATGCTGAAATGAATCTGTACAAATTTCATAAGAAAACCATATTTTCCATTAGTTTTCTGCATATATCTCTTAGTGACTCACCTACATTATTTTTGCCCCTAACCCAAACCCCTTCTTCAAGTCATTTCTTCACAAATTTATCAACTATTTTTCTAAAAGGTATTTCAGCTTTATACTCTGGTCACTTCTCTGGGTCTTCATTTTCTTGTTGTTTTGCCCAGACCGTTTATTCCCCGAAGAAGACCACCAGAGTCCAGAGTCAAAGCTAAGCAGCAAGGATCTTTATTACAGGTTCGAACCTGGAACTCTCACTTGCTCGTGAAACGAGACGGACAGGAGAGCTCCCCCCCTGAGTCCTGAACAGCGTTATATAGTCTAAGAAACGTGGGCTTAGAATCATTATACAGGTTAGATGTATGATTGGCTGGAGTTTGAACAAAGCGATTTGGCAAACTATGATTGGTTCCCGCCATTTCTGATATTTCAGTTCAACCCTTGAGGCAGAAGAGCAGTTCTACACAAAGGCAGTTAATTATATTGTGTCAGGTTGCACAACCAGTTTATGGCTATCTTACTTAAACACATCTTGTGACCTGGCCTCAGAAAGAAAAACAGGTACTTACAGAACTTACGAAACCTCTGGTACATGCAGAGATTAGAAAGCAGAACAAAGGGTTTAGGGTTTAGCAATAGGGTGTATCGGGGGGAGAGAAGGGTACGCATTTTTGTGTCTTTGTGTCTTTGTGTCCTTTCATTGTGACTCCCATATACATGTACATGTAATAAAAATTGTATACTTTTCTCATATTCATCTGAATTATTTCAGTTTAAGTCTTAGACCCAGCTGGAGACCCTAAGAGAACAGAGGAGAAATTTCCCATATACATGGGAGTTCCCACAAGAAAATGAAGAGTCGTATTTTATGTCCCCTAGATTGTTCCTTAATAGGAATTTGCTTGGTTGTTTAAATATATATGAACATTCTGATTAGACATTCATGAGTATATATTCATTAACTTTTAAAAATGCAGATATTTCTCCCAAATATAGTTATGTCTGTGCATTTTAGATTTGCAATAAATCCATTCATTCAAAAATATTTACTTTGAATCCATTGGTTAGTGTGGACAAAGTCTGTGTTCTCAAGAACTCTAGTCAATGGAAGAGATAGCTATAGAGCTATAGTTATATTTTTTCTGGAATTACTTTTGTTTCAAAATATAGATTTTATTATTAGTCAGGTATGGCAAGGCCAACAGATTAAGAGACAATTGCCATTGAAATGGTAGTTGGTTTTATTCACAGATCCCAAGAAATAGGCCCACACTGAGAGTGGTCATGCATGGCAGCCCTGGGGTCTATCATGGGGTGGTGATGAGGGTGGGAAGTGTGGGCAAGAGCCTTAACAGTGATTTCCAGAAGAAGGACACTGGGAAGGCTGGTAAGTAGATGTAATTGCCATGGGCTCTGGGACCCCAGGAGCTATCCCTAATTGTCTGGCACCTGGACCTGGAGTGATTAGCCAGGCAGAGAGTGGGATAGTGGCCCAGAGTGTGAGGGCCCAGTAAGAGAGTTTGTTGAAGTGTGAACTCTGGATTGGTTGGTTTGCATTTGAAAAGCTCACTCTTGGAGTTGTTCACTCTCTTTAGGAATTAGGAACTAGAGAGACCACAGGAGGGGCTGGAATAGAAAGGCCCCAAAAGTCAAAACGTCAAAACACAGAAAATAAAGAACAAGGTAAATACACTCATGCTTAATTTTTTACACCCTCATCACCAAAAGTAATGATGAAGAATACAGGAAATGAGGGGAAATACCACCAGCCATGAAACAAACAGAAAGTTCAGAATTGTTTGTACTTTTTTCTAGCTTCTTATTGTCAGGCCTCTGAGCCCAAGCCAAGCCATCACATCCCCTGTAACTTGCACGTATACGCCCAGATGGCCTGAAGTAACTGAAGAATCACAAAAGAAGTGAAAAGGCCCTGCCTCGCCTTAACAGATGACATTCCACCACAAAAGAAGTGAAAATGGCCGGTCCTTGCCTTAAGCAATGATATTATCTTGTGAAATTCCTTTTCCTGGCTCATCCTGGCTGAAAAAACTCCCCCACTGAGCACCTTGTAACCCCCACTCCTGCCTGCCAGAGAATAACCTCCCTTTGACTGTAATTTTCCTTTACCTACCCAAATCCTATAAAACGGCGCCACCCTTATCTCCCTTGGCTGACTCTCTTTTCGGACTCAGCCTGCCTGCACCCAGTTGAAATAAACAGCCATGTTGCTCACACAAAGCCTGTTTGGTGGTCTCTTCACATGGACGTGCATGTCACTTATAATGGGAGTAAGATGGATAAGTTGAGCAAACTGTGAATCCAGGAAAATAATCATAATTAGTAACAGCAACTATTCAGGGTTTGCTTATCGTGACCTGGGCATTATGCTGAGTGCTTTTCATGTAGTTATTTTATTTGATTTTTCTGGTAACTCTGACAGCGTTAGGAAAGTGAGGCTTAGAGAGTAATTTTTTAAAGTTTACATAGCAAGTGAGTAGTATAAGTGGAATTTATGCTGAGATATGAAGGACTTTATAGCTGGAATTGATCATTATTTTACACACACACACACACAAATACACACACACACACTTTACTTATCTATATCTCCACACACGTACTTGTTTCCATATACTACGGAGCTATTTTAGTTGAAGAAACAGGAAAGACTTTTAAGCATATTGTTCAAATCATATACAGTAAGACTTTAATTTTCTGGTATGGTTTAAAAATGGAGTATGATAATTAGATTATATGAATATTAAAGAGATAATTATAAAAGTCTTCCAATAATTATGATTGACAATCATAATTGTCTTATCATACTTAAGTTCTGAGGAATCTAATATAATATTTGATGATTAAATACCTGGGAAGGCCTTAGTGTCATGATAATGAATATGAGTTGGATCATACTGAAGAAATAAAATAGTGCTTATTGTTGTAANCCCCCCCCCCCCCCCCCCCCACCAAACCCTTTGTTCTGCTCTCTAATCTTTGCACATACCAGAGATTCCGTAAGTTCTGTGAGTACCTGCTTTTCTGCATGTACCAGAGATTTTGTAAGTTCTGAGGCAAGGTCACAAGACGTGTTTTAAGTAAGATAAACTCTTGCTGCCATAAACCTGCTCTCCCGCCTCAAAGGTTGAACCGAAATATCAGAAATGGCGGGAACCAATCATAGTTAGCCAAATCGCCTTGTTCAAACACTAGCCAATCATATATCTGATTTGTATAATAACTCTATGCCCACTTTTCTTTGACTATATAACACTGCTCGGAGCTCAGTGGGGGAGCTCTCCTGCCCGTCTTGTTTCACGAGCGAGGGAGAGTTCCAGGTTCGAACCTATAATAAAGATCCTTGCTGCTTAGCTTTGACTCTGGACTCTGGTGGTCTTCCTCGGGGAATAAACGGTCTGGGCATAACAACACACACACAAAACACAAATATATACAAATATACACAATTGTGTATATGTAAAATTTTATATATATAAGCATATATATATAAAACTATTATATATATGAATATATTTCAATGGAACTTGATAGAGTAGATGTACCCCTATTTATCATAAGATGGAAAGTGAAAGGGAGAAATAGACACTCCATCTAAGATTAAAGAGAACACAGAGAAAGGGAGTTTAACATAAAATTATTCCAATAATAGATACTGTAATGGATACAGCACTGCCTCTGAGCTCACCCTGATTTGGGTTTTAATTCAAGATGCAAATTCCTAACTGAACTTGTTCCTACACTGTTAAGCAGTGAAAATTCCTATCTCATAGGATGATCGTGAGGGTTAAATAAAATAATGATTGTGAAACTCTTAATACAGTGTTTATTACATATACATTTTAAGTTTTATTTCCTTTTTACGTATGAAATAGCATGTATTAAATAAGCATTCAATAAATCTTAGTTATACATAAAATTTGCCTTTAATATGTATTCTTGCCACATACTCCTTAGAACAGCTGTATCTTGGGGAGAAGCTTCACCCTTGGAAAAGGAATCTCTCACACACAAATTCCTACTACTAGTGGAACCTAACTTACTCCATTAACTTCAAGGGGGAAAGGGACTCCTCTATGAAGATGCGACGTCTACAGCACAACCTTCAAGCTTCAGGCTCAACAGGCACCATAGTTCTGAGAAAGAAGGGGGCTGAAGAAAAAGGCAGCAAGTAAGAGGGCTTAATTAGCTCTGGTAGAAAATTAGATGCTAATTGTCTGCTCCTGCCAACCCAAGGGACTTGCATTCTCCATTTCTTATCAGATGATCCCTTGGCTCCAATTTCTTTGGGGAAAGAATCTTGATGCTGATAACATTCTCACCCCACCAGGAAGGTTACTGCACAAAATCCCAGAGTTTGGTGCAGAGTTGGCTCAGTTTCCTATTGCGAAGTAAGCAGTCTTTTAACTGCCTGAATGTCAACTGTTCTGCTTCAGTCCTCCTCAGGGATATCCTGACCCCTTCCAATACAATCCCTTACCTTTACACTGACCTTGCCCTAGAGACCCCTTGATTAATTCCCAGCTCTCAAATAGATGTATATATATGTATATATATGAAAAAAATCCCAGGCTTCTCATAGTTTGACATGCTCTGGTGAGAATTCAAATCATAACCACAAAAATCTTGCACACAATGTGAACACTTCTGGGTTTATGGATTCTCTACTCACTTGACTACTTGTGGTTTCACCATGTTGGCTAGACTGGTGTCGAACCCCTGACCTCAAGTGGTCTACCCTCCTTGGTCTCCCAAAGTGTATTGAGATTACAGGCATGAGCCACTGAACCTGGTCTCTCAGGACATTCTTGATGGAAGCAGGAAGAATCTTCTGTATAATCAGGGTGATATTTTAAAATACATTGTTGTGAATTTCTCTTTCACATTTCTTTCCATGGAGATGATACCCTCCCTGGTGAGCCCAGAGTAGGGCTGAGTTGGGGGGTTGGGAATTAAATTGTCATATTAACATTCACAATAATAAAAAGAGAAATAGTTAATATTTTTCTTCTGACACTAAAATATGATTTTGCAGCAAAACCAAAGGCTTGGATGAAAGACTTAGAGTAAGAAGATAATTTTCTAGTTCATTTGAGCATATCAAAGAATGAGTAGATATCCAATAAGAGTTTATTTCTTAGTAGAATGAAGATACTCTTTTGTCTATGGTTACTGGATTGTGTTTTGCTCTTGAAAGGTAGGAGAAGAATACAAAGGAGAGAAATTCTTGAAGCCCATCCCTTCTGGGCAGTAGGATTAAACATTGCCAAGGAAGAGTGAAAGAAAAAAGACTCATGGGTTCTAATCTCTAGGCAGCAGGCTTTAGTGTGTGAAGAGAATGTGTATTGGATAAGCACAGAGGAATGCATAAGTCTAGGAAGCATTTACTTTCATCCAATTTGGGACTCTATATGGCACACTGCAGAATTTAACAGTTCCAGGCAACCAGTATTTCAAATGCAGCATGAACAGGGTCAGAAGAGCTGATTTAAACCCAAGAGAGACTCCAAGACAGCTGGAAAATTTAGGGGCTTGTTTGTTTGTTTGTTTGCAACTTCCCCAGGTGCTTACTGCTCTCCAAAATATTAAGGTTGTTTTGAGAAAAGACAGGAGGAGTTAGGACATTAGGCAGGCCTCCAATAGTGGCTACCATAAATGAGGAACCGTAGAAGTCTCATCTGGAGAAATTGGGTTTTAGGTATCATGGGTTTCCTTGTTGCTATGGTTTGAATGTTTTTGTCTACTCCAAAATTCATATTGAAAGTTGATCCCCAATGCAAGAATGTTAAGAGGTGGGACTTTTAGAAAGTGATGAGGCCACGAGAGTTCTGCCGTCAAGAATAAGATTAGTAACCTTATAAAAGGGCTGGAGGAAACTAGCAAGGTCCCTCCTGTTTTCCCCAGACACCAAATGCCAATACCTTGATCTTGGACTTCTCAGACTCAGAACTATAAGAAATACATTTTTTCTTTTTTGTAAACTACTCAATGCTGTGGTTTGACTGTTTGTCCCCTGCCAAAACTCATGTTGACATTTACTCCCCAGCGTGGCAGCATGAAGAGATTGGGCCTTTAAGAGTTGATTGTGTCATGAAGGCTCTGGGTGTCAAAACTGGAGGAAGGGAAGAGAATCTGAGTCTTCTCACAAAATCTTGCTATGAGAGGACTGGCCATGATTAACAATACATCATCCTGGAGTGCCAGATGTTTTTGGAATAAGAAAAGGCAAATGAAGTCTTGGGTCTACTGTTCCTTAGAGACAATGTTTCTGATTATAGGCCATAGCTATCCTAAAAAGATCATGTTGATCTTCACCGTCAGCTGAGAATATAAAAGCATTGGTAGTGATTGCCATGGAGGGATGGCTTTTGAGTAGCACATGTAGGACCTCATGGGATTGAGGATCAAGTGAAATAACTGAAAATTCATAACTTGATAACATTTCACATATTTAAGAGTTGAACACAATCACCAAAAAATCTATTTTATTTGCTCATATTTACATTATTAGTTATTTTATTTGTTCAGGGAGTTAGGAAAAGGGAAATTTACAAACTAATGATGAATGTATTTTGTGGCCAGTGTCTTATCTGAATTGGGCCTCGTTTCAAGACTGAACCTTATTTTCTTTAAAATATTGTTTACCAGACCGAAGATATTCGTCATACAAACATTGTCGACTTCTAGTTTGTTCTCTGCCCCTCACTAAGAGGTGGGTGCTTGACATGCAGTACCAATGAGTTACAGATGGACAGTAAGAAGCCACATGTTCTTTGTCCTTTGCAGGTTTGCATTGAAATGTGAAAACCCTGGTGTACTTGAGCTAACATGAACTAACCAGATCCCCTCTCTCTCTCTCTTTCTTTCTTTCTTTTCTTTCCCTTCCTTCTTTCTTTCCTTCCTTCCTTCCTTCCTTCCTTCCTTCCTTCCTTCCTTCCTTCCTTTCTTTCTTTCTTTCTTTCTTTCTTTCTTTCTTTCTTTCTTTCTTTCTTTCTTTCTTTCTTTCTTTCTTTCTTTTCTTTTTTCCTTCCTTCTTTCTTTCTTTCCTTCCTTCTTTTTCTTTTTTTTTTTTTTAAGTGACCTTAAAGATGACCTAATCAGGTGCCCTAGTGCACTGGGATAGAAACTAAGAGACATTCAGGAGATTATTGATTAAGAGAAATTCTATCTCCTCATCTCAGGGATTGTATTTCTGACTCGCTTGTATTTCTCCTGTATCTTCAGTTTCTCTCTCCTCTATTTACCTTAAATATCAAATTCTGAAAGAGGAGGTTCCTGACTCTCAAATAGAGGGAATTATCTCCTAACCCATTATAACCTAATCTTGATGTAATTCTCTCCCTGACCACTCTTTTAGCGAATATTTTCTTGTTTGTTCACTTGTTTTACTGTTTCTCCTTGTTTCCTAGAATAGCATCTCCATGAAAAGAAAAACATTATTGCTCATGTGCAATAGGGGATCTCCAGGACACACAACTGTGAGCAACATAGAGTAGGCTCTCAGTAAATATTTGTTAAATCTGTTAAAAATGCATGAGCCAAAAGATGATATACCCTGAGAGGTAAAGACATAAGAAGAGGAGTCCGCTTACCTTCCAATTTCCCTAAGGTCAACTTCTTGTAATTCCATTCCTTAATATTTCTCTCTGCTCTTAATTTTGTCTGGTGTTCCCCGTCTTCCAATCAAATAATGGATGAGCTAGCACTTGCCTTTCCTAAACCTCAGTTTCTTTATTTTAGAAACAGAGGGGACTATCTATTACCACAGAAGATATATCTAGGAGGATTAAAATTAAAATGGGTAAGATGTACATGTAAGACATTTTAAACTACTTACTGCACACATTTAAAGACAATTTTACAGAATTACTAGATTTTCAATTCTTGAAGGAACGTTCAAGCCTTTTATTTTACAAAGGAGGAAAAATTGATCCAGAGATCTTATATTTCTTCACCATGGTTACAGAAATTGTGTAGTTTTCTGACTCCAGATTCTCTCTTTGGTTTACTATTCCAAACTACCTCCTCCAAATCTTACCAAGTGTTTTAACCTTAGGGGTGACCTGCTTAAAGCAGTACACCCAGCATGCTGCAAAGTCTTTTGACTCCCTAGTTTAGCACTTTTTTATATTATGTCTTCCTGCCTCCCATTCTTATTGAATTGTAATGAGATGTATTCTATTTTAATTAGTATGTTAATGTTTTAGTGTTGGTGTCAGCCTGACCTTGTATGTGTTTGTCTTTGCTGCTCTGTTTCTATTTAAACTACAAGCTCTTGGGAAGAGAAAGAAATGCCAATTTAACCACTCCACTGCCTGTGCTCCTGAAGACTTTAACAAAGACTATTTGGCGATGATAATGATGATAGACTATACATAATAATATTCCCCCTTCTCTCTAGAGGCCTGCATGGTTGCTTTACTTTGCGTTTGGAATTCTCTCATTACTGTTTGAAAAACAGATACTTTAGGATTCTTTTAAAGGCCAGAAAATAGAAGCAATATTTTCCATCAATAGTTTTTCTCACTAGAATTCTGAATTTTCCTCATATTTGCAAAGGAAAACAAATGTGTGAAACCCAGAGATAAAGTGTAGAGTGGAGCTGTCATTTATGTGTTTATGTATTTTCCAGAACACTGCTGAGCACAGCAATATAAATGGTAAATGCAACATTTCTTTTACAGGAGAGCAGGTGGCACTTGAGGCAGGGGAATTGAAAGGATGTAGGATATGTAAGATAGAAAAGCAATAACAGAAAAATGGAAGCTAAGGAGGCAGCTGGATACAGTACCTAACACTTTTTTTTTTTTTTTTTTTTTTTTTTTTTGCAAAAATACAGAACTTCTGTAATTGGGTATAAGTTAGAGTTGCCAAGTTCCCATAGGCCGCTTAACGGAATTAGAAATAGGACAGCATAGTGGTTAGGTTCTTGAGCCAAACTACATAGACTGGTATTCCGGCACCAGCAATTCCTTCCTATTGAAAAGTATTGTAATATTAATTAATTAAAATAATACATGCAAAACATTTCAAGCAGTGCTTTTCCCATAGCAGGCAATCAATAAGTTTGTTATTACTAGTCTATTTATATTTAAGGCTTCATTCTTATTAGCGGAGTGAAGGGGTTGTTCTCAGCTTGAAGACAGAGTGATTACAAAATTTGGGTGGCCAAACAGTGATCTTGGGGACATGGGTCAATAGAGTGGGAGAATTGGATGCTGAAGCCTCCAGAGTTCTCCCTGATAGTAACTGCTTTTCTAAAACTATTCACTTAAATGGTTGAGACATTATGAAATTACAAATGTATAATATAGGATTAAGACATAATCCCCCAATAACCCACGATCATTAATCCGTTTATCATATTAGCTACTGATAGCTTAAGGGACCTGAGGGAATTAGAAAATACAAACTATGAATGTGTATTGGCAGACAGTGGCTAGCTGTTTCCCATATCCACTTCCTTTTCTTCCTGAGCACACATGTCCCAGATTCGCTTCCTGTTAGGTGTAGGGACAGGCCTAAGCTCTACTCAATACAATGCAATCCGAATAGATGAGTGCCCCTTTCAGGCCCAGACCACTCAACATTTCCCATATGCTGTCCTTCGTGCTTTCTGCTGACTGGATCAATGAGCACGTGGCTTTTGAAAACCACAATTGAAGATGTAAACAACTCATGTCAGTTATCTCATCTGGAACATTTGTAAACACATGAAGCAAACTCCTACCGTGTTTGAAACATTATTCAGTTTTGGGATTTATTTATGACAAAAACTAGCATTCAGCTAACTCATAAGAAACATATATAAGTTTGTATATGTGTAAAGTTTAGAGCAAGGGGAATGATAGGAGATGAGAAGGAGAAGCGTTGGAGCAAACAAAATGCAATTCACTGTGGTGCCATTTTCTAAGTAAAAACCTGAGACCTTAGAGGGAGCACAGTTTACAAGATCGTTGTCATTTCTGACATTATTTGCAAATTTGGGGTTCCCCCAAACTAATTGTAAGATCAATAATTAGCAAGAAAGCCTTACTGAACCCACTGAAAGCTGTTCATTCACAGAAAAGGATTATCACAGCTAAAGGGTACCGATTAAAATCAGCTAAGAGAAAAGTACCATAGGACAGAATCCAAGAAAGTCCCAAATGCAAAGAGGTCTTCCAGTTGTTCTCTCCTCAGCGAGCAGTGGACAGTACTACTTTTCTAGTATCGATGTGTGACAGTGTTGGGGCTCAGCAAAACATACCCTAAATTGAAGCAGCCTTATAAGCAAATGTTTCTGTCTGAGCTTCTCCTGCCCCCCTGTCTCTCAGTCACGAGAGACTGAGTCTCTTATGTCTGTGAAAACAGAGTTTCTTGTCTATGGAAAGAAAGACAAGTTAACACTGTTTAAACTCATGAATTCAAGTGTGTTTGATGAGCTTTCCTTTGATAGTCTGTGAAATGGGCACACAAACTTCCTTTTTGTTTTAAAGTGTTTTGAAGTGATTACTGTAATTGACATTGAAATACTGCTAATTATATGCAGTAAAGAAAACATTAAAATGCATGTAAGCAAAAGGATAGAAGTTAAAGCCCTCAATTTCTGAATAACTGTGAAATTGACTGGAGGTAAGTGACAATATTCCTCTCTTAACTGGCCACTTGATTTCATAATTTTCAACTTCCTGGCTATGCAATCATGGCTTGGTCTTTTGTGTTTCTTTAGTTGATTGCCCTGTCCCAAGATACAGTTGCTGCTGTCAGGGACCCTATATTTATAATGACGATTGAGTTAGCTCAGGCAGGAATGTACCTTATCAACAGATTCACTCCACAGAAAGTGTTATGATGATTAATGAGCTCATTTTTGTTATAATTCAAAAGTGACTTAGGGTGGCGCCTGTGGTTGTATGGAGTCTAACACTGTGGTGATTTGTGTTTGCCCAACACCTTTGACTCAGCCAGTCCGTCAGGACTGAGACTTACATGCCCTTCAAATTAGGGAGGCATTGAGTAATTAACAATACATGGCAGATTTTAACATGGGAGGAAACTGCTTCTCTCAACCAATATTCCTCAACCAAGTTCCTTATAAAAGGTGATGGAATAAAAATTCGCTAATTATTTCTATCACTATCTAATAATGTTTTAATATGTAATTATTTTTACCTCTAATAATTTTAAACCTAGTATTTGCAAAATATCTGCTATGTACCAGATGCCAGGGTAGTAGATGTGTGTGTGTCAATATATGCTGCTGTGTGATCTAAAGTGATCTAGAAGTAAGAGAATTTTAATCTCTATTACCTAAATAAGACCAAAGATTTGAAAAAATAGATCCCAATATACTAAATTCATATTCAAAAATACTTTTGAAAAATCATAGCTTAACTCCTCTGTTTCTCCAAATGAATGTGAAATTATGAAAATGCAGATCTTGTTGTTTATGTGAACCGGCTATTTTCTTTGAAAACCTTGTGTACTCACCCAGAACATTTAAAGATTTAAGACAGGAAAGGACAATTTTCAAATTGTTAAACACCTAAGTGTTATGCAAATAGAAAATAAATATGTGCCAAAGTTTTATTTGAGTCACTAATGACAGGATAAGCAACATGCAAGTGATGTTTTGGAAAAGACTTTAGAAATGTAGTGTGAACAAAGTTACATTTTCTGAGACCATCAAATATCTCTCAGATGTGCTTATTAGAATATAATCTACCATAATATTGAAGTCACAAAAATCAACGTTTTATTTATTTTCAATTTTGGATAATTTTCCTACACTTTTTCATTTCTTATCCATTCCCTACTAATAAAAAGTAAACTAATAATTATTCTCAGCAAACTTTATATATCTCAGATATTTGTAGATTTGTCTCCAGACACTAAAAATGCAAGTTAGAAGCTCAGGCATATTTGTCAAGGAAAACAAATTAAATTGCTTACAATGTATTAGTTGAAAGAGGGAAAAGTTTAGTTCATAAAATGATAAATGTGAGGTAGGAGTTGGGACTCCACTGCAGACGCAGGGCTAGGACAGGACTGAATTGAGGACTAGCTAAAATAAGGATGGAGCATGAGCTGAAGTTACTTCCCAAAAAACCCACCCACCAGTGTGCCATGTCAGTTTACCATTACCACAGCAACACCTAGGTGTTACCATCCCTTCCCGTGGCAATGACCCTAGGATCCACATGTTACTACCCTTCTCCTAAAAATCTCTGCATAAACTGCCCTTTAATCTACATGTAATTAAAAGTAGGTAGAAATATGGCTAAACCTGCCCTGAGCTGCTACTCTCAGTGCACTGTCGGTGCAGTAGTCCTGCTCTGCGGAAGCAGTCACGAACACGTAAAACTACAGCTACTGTAACACTGCTGCTTCCTCAAAGTCGTTTTCTTCTGCCCTATCACAGCTCACCCTTGAACTTGAAATTCCTGGGCGAAGCCAACAACTCTGGAAGGCTAAGCTCCATTTTGGGGTTGCCTGCTGTGCACCAAAGGTAGCTAGTGTTTCTAAAGAAACATAACCATAAGGTAAGTTGGCAACAATAAGTAATTGCACATAATAATTTTACCATAAATAAATTTTTAAGATCCTCGGGGTTATTTTTACCCCAAGGGGAATTTTTTTTTTTTTTTTGACAGAGTCTCACTCTGTCGCCCAGGCTAAAGTGTAGTGGCGTGATCTTGACTCACTGCAACCTCTGCCTTCCAGTTTCAAGTGATATTCTTGTGCCTCAGCCTCTGAGTAGCTGACGACAGGCACATGCCACCACACTTGGCTAATTTTTTTTGTATTTTTAGCAGAGACGGGGTTTCACCATGTAGGCCAGACTGTACTGGAACTCCTGACCTCAGATGGTCTGAATGCCTTGGCCTCCCAAAGTGCTGGGATTTCAGGCATGAGCCACCACACCCGGCAGAAAATTTTTTAAGATTTTATTTTCCCCCATCTTTCTATACAGCATTTGAAATGTCACACGTCTCCCGAACAAGGGAGGGAGGGAGGGAGGGAGGGAGGGAGGAAGGAAGGAAGGAAGGAAGGAAGGAAGGAAGGAAGGAAGGAAGG